>NC_083326.1:36881885-37044571 GCF_963455315.2 Globicephala melas | reverse complement strand
GTTTGTTTTTTAATATTGAGCTGCATGAGCTGTTTATATATGTTGGAGATTAATCCTTTGTCCATTGATTCATTTGCAAATATTTTCTCCCATTCTGAGGGTTGTCTTTTATCTTGTTTATGGTTTCCTTTGCTGTGCAAAAGCTTTGAATTTTCATTAGATCCCATTTGTTTATTTTTGTTTTTATTTCCATTACTCTAGGAGGTGGATCAAAAAAGACCTTGCTGTGATTTATGTCAAAGAGTGTTCTTCCTATGTTTTCCTATAAGATTTTTATAGTGTCTGGTCTTACATTTAGGTCTCTAATCCATTTTGAGCTTATTTTTGTGTATGGTGTTAGGGAGTGTTCTAATTTCATTCTTTTACATGTAGCTGTCCAGTTTTCCCAGCACCACTGATTGAAAAGACTGCCTTTTCTCCATTGTATATCCTTGCCTCCTTTGTCATAGATTAGCTGACCATAAGTGCATGGGTTTATCTCTGGGTTTTCTATCTTTTTCCATTGATCTATATTTCTGTTTTTGTTCCAGTACCATATTTTCTTGATTACTGTAGCTTTGTATTATAGTCTGAAGTCAGGGAGTCTGATTCCTCCATCTCCGCTTTTTTACCTCAAGACTGCTTTGGTTATTTGGGGTCTTTTGTGTCTCTATACAAATTTTAAGGTTTTTTTTTCTAGTTCTGAAAAAAATGTCATTGGTAATTTGATAGAGATTGCATTGGATCTGTATATTGCTTTGGGTAGTATAGTCATTTTCACAATATTGATTCTTCCAATCCCACAACATGGTATGTCTCTCCATCTGTTGGTATCATCTTTAATTTCTTTCATCAGTGTCTTATAGTTTTCTGCATACAGGTCTTTGGTCTCCTTAGGTAGGTTTATTCCTAGGTGTTTATTCTTTTCATTGCAATGGTAAATGGGAGTGTTTCCTCAATTTCTCTTTCAGAGTTTTCATCATTAGTGTATAGGAGTTCAAGAGATTTCTGTGCATTAATTTTGTATCCTGCAACTTTACCAAATTCATTGATTAGTTAGTAGTTTTCTGGTGGCATTTTTAGGACTCTCTATGTACAGTATCATTTCATCTTCAAACAGTGACTGTTTTACTTCTTCTTTTCCAAATTATATTGCTTTTTCTTCTCTGATTGTCATGGCTAGGACTTTCAAAACTATGTTCAATAATAGTAGTGGCTAGAGAATGGACTTGAGGATATGGGGAGACGGAAGCTTATGTTGTGACAAAGTGAGAGCGTGGCATGGACATATATACACTACTAAATGTAAAATAGATAGCTAGTGGGAAGCAGCCATATAGCACAGGGAGATCAGCTCAGTGCTTTGTGACCACCTAGAGGGGTGGGATAGGGAGGGTGGGAGGGAGGGAGATGCAAGAGGGAAGAGATATGGGAACATATATATATGTATAACTGATTCACTTTGTTATAAAGCAGAAACTAACACACCATTGTAAAGAAATTATACTCCAATAAAGATGTAAAAAAAAAAAAAACAAGTGGAAGAGGGAGGAATATATTATTCTGACACATAGGTAGAAACACTTAGATATATTCAAATCAAATGCATAAATTTCCTATGCTAACAAACTTCCTTCTCTAGAATCTTTGGGTTTTTCTCCAATAGTTTCTTCCCTTTAGCCTCAAATCATTAAAAACAAAACAAAACAAAAAACTTCCATGTTGCTTCTTTGTCCTCACTTCTTATTTATTCTTCAATCCACTTAAATATGGCTCTTAACTCCAATCATTTTGCTATAACGTTTTTTACTATGGAAATCAAAGACCTCTAATAGCCAAATCCAAAGGTCAGTTTTCAACACTTATCTTACTGCCATTTGAGACTGTTTATCAATTCCTCTTTCCTGAAACACTCTACTTTTTTTGATTCTGTGAGACCATCAAATTAGAGTTCTTTTCTGCTTAAAAAAACAGAAAACTATTGATTTACTAATTCAATAAAAAAAATAGTGGTGAGACTGGAAATCCTTGTCTTGTTCCTGATCTTAGAGGAAATGCTTTCAGTTTTTCACCATTGAAAATGATGTTTGCTGTGGGGTTGTCATATATGGCCTTTATTATGTTGAGGTAGTTCCCTCTATGCCCACTTTATGGAGAGTTTTTATCATAAATGGCATTGAATTTTGTCAAAAGCTTTTTCTCCATCTATTGAGATGATTATATGGTTTTTACATCTTCAATTTGTTAATATGGTTTTGCATATATTGAAGATTTGTGTATATTGAAGAATCCTTGCATCCTTGGGATAAATCCCACTTGATCATGGTGTATTATCCTTTTAATGTATTGTTGGATTCTGTTTGCTAATATTTTGTTGAGGATTTCTGAATCTATATTCTTCCATGATATTGGTCTGTAATTTTCTTTCTTTTTTTTTTTTTTTTTAGTATCTTTGTCTGGTTTTGATATCAGCATGATGGTGGCCTCATTGAATATGTTTGGGAGTGTTCCTTTCTCTGCAATGTTTTGGAAGAGTTTAAGCAGGATGGATGTTAGGTCATCTCTAAATGTTTGATAGAATTCCCCTGTTAAGCCATCTGGTCCTGGACTTTGGTTTGTTGGAAAATTTTTAATCACAGTTTCAATTTGATTACTTGTGATTTGTCTGTTCATATTTTCTATTTCTTCCTAGTTCAGTCTTGGAAGGTTATACCTTTCTAGGAATTTGTCCATTTCTTCCAGGTTGTCCATTTTATTAGTATAGAGTTGCTTGTAGTAGCCTCTTATGATGCTTTGTATTTCTGCAGTGTCTGTTGTAACTTCTCCTTTTTCATTGCTAATTTTATTGATTTGAGTCCTCTCCCTCTTTTTCTTGATGACTCTGGCTGATTGTTTATCAATTTTGTTTATCTTCTCAAAGAACCAGCTTTTAGTTTTATTGATCTTAGCTATTGTTTTCTTTGTTTCTATTTCATTTATTTCTGCTCTGATATTTATGATTTCTTTCTCCTACTAAATTTGGGTTTTGCTTGTTCTTTTTCTCCAGCTCCTTTAGGTGTAAGGTTAGATGGTTTATTTGAGATTTTTCTTGTTTCCTGTGGTAGGCTTATAAAGCTATAAACTTCCCTCTTAAAACTGCTTTTGCTCCATCCCATAGGTCTTGGATCATCGTGTTTTCATTGTCATTTGTGTCTAGGTACTTTCTGATTTCATGTTTGATTTCTCCAGTTATCTATTGGTTACTTAGTAACGTATTGTTTACCCTCCAAGTGTTTGTGGTTTTTAGGTTTTTTTCCCCTGTAATTCATTTCGAATCTCATAGTGTTGTGTTCAGAAAAGATGACTGATATGATGTCAACTTTCTGAAATTTACTGAGGTTTATTTGTGACCCAAGATGTGATCTATCCTGGAGAATGTTCCGTACGCACTTGAGAAGAAAGTGTAATCTGCAGTTTTTAGATGGAATGTCCTATAAAGGTCAATTAAATCTCTCTGGTCTAATGTGTCATTTAAGGCTTCTCTTTCCTTATTATTTTCATTTTGGATGATCTGTCCACTTGTATAAGTGAGGTGTTAAAGTCTGCCACTATTATTGTGTTACTGTCAATTTCCTCTTTTAGAGCTTTTAGAAGTTGCCTTTTGTATTGAGGTGCTCCTATGTTGGGTGCATATATTATAATTGTTATATCTTCTTCTTGGATTGATCCTTTGATCATTATGTAGTGTCCTTCCTTGTCTCTTGTAACATCCTTATCTTAAAGTCTATTTTATCTGATATGAGTATTGCTACTCCAGCTTTCTTTGATTTCCATTTGAATGGAATACCTTTTTCCATCCCCTCATTTTCAGTCTGTATGTAACCCTAGGTCTAAAGTGGGTCTCTTGTAGACAGCATATATATGGGTCTTGTTTTTGTATGCATTCAGCAAACCTGTGTCTTCTGGTTGGAGCATTTAATCCATTCATGTTTAAGGTAATTATCAATATGTAAGTTTCTATGACTATTTTCTTAATAGTTTTTGATTTGTTTTTGTATGTCCTATTCTTATCTTGTGTCTCCCACTTAGAGAAATTCCTTTAGCATTTTTTGTAGAGCTGGTTTGGTGGTGCTGAATTCTCTTAGCTTTTGCTTGTCTGTAAAACTTTTGATTTCCCCATTGAATCTGAATGAGATCCTTGCTGTGTAGAGTAATCTTGGTTGTAGGTTCTTCCGGTTCTTCACCTTAAGTATATCATGCCACTCCCTTCTGGCTTGTAGAGTTTCTGCTGAGAAATCATCTGTTAACCTTATGGGAGTTCCCTTGTATGTTATTTTTCCCTTGCTGCTTTCAATAAATTTTGTTCAACTTTAATTGTTGCCAACTTGATTGTTATGTGTCTCAGCATGTTTCTCCTTGGGTTTATCTATATGGGACTCTCTGTGCTTCCTGGACTTAGGTGGCTATTTCCTTTCCCATGTTAGGGAAATTTTTGACTATCATCTCTTCAAATATTTCTTGGGTCCTTTCTCTCTCTCTTCTCCTCCTGAGACCCCTACAAGGTGAATGTTGTTGTATTAAAGTTGTCCCAGAGGTCTCTTGGGTTGTCTTCATTTCTTTTCATTCTTTTTTCTTTATTCTGTTCAGCAGCAGTGTATTCCAGCATTCTGTCCTCCAGATCACTTATCCGTTCTTCTGCCTCAGTTATTCTCCTATTGATTCCTTCTAGTATATCTTTCAGTACAGTTATTGTATTGTTCATTTCTCTTTGTTCTTTAATTCTTCTATGTCTCTGTGAAATATTTCTTCTATCTGCTCGATCTTTGCCGCCACTGTTTTTCCGAGATCCTGCATCATCTTCACTATCATTATTCTGAATTTTTTTTTAATTTATATTTTTACACAACAGGTTCTTATTAGTCATCAATTTTACACACATCAGTGTATACATGTCAATCCCAATTGCCCAATTCATCACACCACCATCCACACCCCCCCCCCCTGCAGCTTTCCACCTTGGTGCCATACATTTGTTCTCTACATCTGGGTCTCAACTTCTGCCATGCAAACCGGTTCATATGTACCATTTTTCTATGTTCCACATAAATGTGTTAATATATGATATTTGTTTTTCTCTTTCTGACTTACTTCACTCTGTATGACAATCTTTAGATCAATTCATGTCTCAACAAGTGAACCAATTTTTTCCCTTTTATGGCTGAGTAATATTACATTGTATATATGTACCACATCTTCTTTATTCATTCGTTTGTTGATGGGCATTTAAGTTGCTTACATGACCTGGCTATTGTAAATAGTGTTGCAATGAACATTGGGGTGCATGTGTCTTTTTGAATTATGTTTTTTTCTGGGTATATGCCCAGTAGTGGGATTGCTGGATCATATGGTAATTCTATTTTTAGTTTTTTAAGGAAGTTCCATACTGTTCTCCATAGTGGCTGTATCAATTTACATTCCCACCAAAAGTGCAAGAGGGTTCCGTTTTCTCCACACCCTCTTCAGCATTTGTTGTTTGTAGATTTTCTGATGATGCCCATTCTAACTGGTGTGAGGTGATACCTCATTGTACTTTTGATTTGCATTTCTCTAATAATTAGTGATGTTGAGCAGTTTTTCATGTGATTCTTGGCCATCTGTGTCTTCTTTGGAGAAATGTCTATTTAGGAGTTCTGCCCATTTTTGGATTGGGTTATTTGTTTCTTTAATATTGAGCTGCATGAGCTTCATATATTTTGGAGATTAATCCTTTGTCCATTGGTTCATTTGCAAATATTTTCTCCCATTCTGAGAGTTGTCTTTTCGTCTTGTTTATGGTTTCCTTTGCTGTGTAAAAGATTTGAAGTTTCATTAGGTCCCATTTGATTATATTTGTTTTTATTTCTATTACTCTAGAAGGTGGATCAAATAAGATCTTGCTGTGATTTATGTCAAAGAGTGTTCTTCCTATGCTTTCTTCTACGAGTTTTATAGTGTCTAGTCTTACATTTAGGTCTTGAATCAATCTTGAATTTATTTTTGTGTATGGTGTTAGGGAGTGTTCTAATTTCATTCTTTTATATGTAGCTGTCCAGTTTTCCAAGCACCACTTATTGAAGAGACCGTCTTTTCTCCATTGTATATCCTTGCCTCCTTTGTCATATATTAGTTGACTATAGGTGCATGGGTTTATCTCTGGGCTTTCTATCTTTTTCCATTAATCTATGTTTCTGTTTTTGTGGCAGTACCATGTTGTCTTGGTTACTGCAGCATTGTAGTATAGTCTGAAGTCAGGGAGTCTGATTTCTCCTTCTCCGTTTTTTTCCCTCAAAACTGCTTTGCCTATTCGTGGTCTTTTTTGTCTCCATACTAATTTTAAGATTTTTTTGTTCTAGTTCCGTAAAAAATGTCATTGGTAATTTGATAAGGATTGCAGTGAATCTGTAGATTGCTTTGGGTAGTATAGTCATTTTCACAATATTGATTCTTCCAATCCAAGAACATGATATATCTCTCCGTCAGTTGGTATCATCTTTACTTTCTTTCATCAGTGTCTTATAGTTTTCTGCATACAGTCTTTGGTCTCACTACGTAGGTTTATTCCTAGGTGTTTATTCTTTTTGTTGCAATGGTAAATGGGAGTGTTTCCTTAATTTCTCTTGCAGAGTTTTCATCATTAGTATATAGGAATGCAAGAGATTTTTATACATTAATTTTGTATCCTCCAGCTTTACCAAATTCATTGATTAGCTCTAGTAGTTTCCTGGTGGCATATTTAGGATCCTCTATATATAGTATCATTTCATCTGAAAACAATGACAGTTTTACTTCTTCTTTTCCAATTTGTATTCCTTTTATTTCTTTTTCTTCTCTGATTGCCATGGCTAGGACTTCCAAAACTATGTTGAATAATAGTGGTGAGAGTGGAGATCCTTGTCTTTTCCTGATGTTAGAGGAAATGCTTTCAGGTTTTCACCATTGAGAATGATGTTTGCTGTGTGTTTGTTGTATATGGCCTTTATTATGTTGAGGAAGCTTCCCTCTATGCTCACTTTCTGGAGACTTTTTATCATGGTATTGAATTTTATCAAAAGTTTTCCTGAATCTATTGAGATGATCATATGGTTTTTATTCTTCAGTTTATTAATATGATGTATCACATTGATTGATTTGTGTATATTGAAGAATCCTTGCAACCCTGGGAAAAATCCCACTTGATAATGGTGTATGATCCTTTTAATGTGTTGTTAGAATGTGTTTGCTAGTATTTTGTTGAGGATTTTTGTATCTATATTCATCAGTGATATTGGTCTATAATTTTCGTTTTTTGTATTATCTTTGTTTGGTTTTGGTATCAGGGACATGGTGGCCTCATAGTATGAGTTTGGGAGTGTTCCTTCCTTTGTAATTTTTTGGAAGAGTTTGAGAAGAATGGGTGTTGGCTTTTCTCTAAATGTTTGATAGATTTCACCTGTGAGGCCTTCTGGTCCTGGACTTTTGTTTGTTGGAAGATTTTTAATTACAGTTTCACTTTCATTACTTTTGATTGGTCTGTTAATATTTTCCATTTCTTCCTGATTCAGTCTTGCAAGGTTATACCTTTCTAAGAATTTGTCCATTTCTTGCAGCTTGTCCATTTTATTGGCATAGCATTGCTTGTAGTAGTCCATTAGGATGTTTTGTATTTCTGCAGTGTCTGTTGTAACTTCTCCTTTTTCATTTGTAATTTTATTGATTTGAGTCCTCTCCCTCTTTTTCTTGATGAGTCTGGCTAATGGTTTTTCAATTTTATTTATCTTCTGAAAGAAGCACCTTTTAGTTTTATTGATCTTTGTTATTGTTTTTTTTTTTCTGTTTCATTTATTTCTGCTCTGATCTTTATGATTTCTTTCGTTCTGCTAACTTTGGGTTTTGTTTGTTCTTCTTTCACTAGTTCCTTTAGATGTAAGGTTTGATTGCTTATTTGCATTTTTCTGGTTTTCTGAGGTAGGCTTGCATAGCTATAAACTTCCCTCTGAGAACTGCTTTTGATGCATCAAATAGGTTTTGGATCGTCCTGTTTTCATTGTCATTTGTCTCTAGGTATTTTTTGATTTCCTCTTTGATTTCTTCAGTGATCTCTTGGTTATTTAGTAACGTATTGTTTAGCTGCCATGTGTTTGTGTTTTTTACATTTTTGCCCTGTAATTCATTTCTATTCTCATCGCATTGTGGTCAGAAAAGATGCTTGATATGATTTCAATTTTCTTAAATTTACTGAGGCTTCATTTGTGACCCAAGATGTGATCTCTTCTGGAGAATGTTCCATGCGCACTTGAGAAGAAAGTGTAATCTGCTGTTTTTGGATGGAATGTCCTATAAACGTCAATTAAATCTATCCATTCTATTGTATCATTTATAGCTTCTGTTTCCTTATTTATTTTCATTTTGGATGATCTGTCCGTTGGTGTAAGTGAGGTGTTAAAGTCTACCAGTATTATTGTGTTACTATCAATTTCCTCTTTTATAGCTGTTAGCAGTTGCCTTATGTATGAGGTGCTCCTATGTTGGGTGCATATATATTTAATACTGTTATGTCTTCTTCTTGGATTGATCCCTTGATCATATGTAGTGTCCTTCCTTGTCTCCTGTAACATTCTTCATTTTAAAGTCTATTTCATCTGATATGAGTATTACTACTCCAGCTTTCTTTTGATTTCCATTTGCATGGAATATCTTTTTCCATCACCTCACTTTCAGTCTGTATGTGTCCCTAGGTCTGAAGTGGTCTCTTGTAGACAGCATATATGTACCTAGGTCTTGTTTTTGTATCCATTTAGCAAGGCTGTGTCTTTTGGTTGGAGAATTTAATCCATTCACGTTTAAGGTAATTATCGATATGTATGTTCCTATGACCATTTTCTTAATAGTTTTCAGTTTGTTTTTGTAGGTGCTTTTCTTCTCTTGTGTTTCCCACTTAGAGAAGTTCCTTTAGTATTTGTTGTAGAGCTGGTTTGGTGGTGCTGAATTCTCTAAGCTTTTGCTTGTCTGTAAAGCTTTTGATTTCTCCATCGAATCTGTATGAGTACCTTGCTGTGTATAGTAGTCATGGTTGTAGGTTCTTCCCTTTCATCACTTTAAGTATATCATGCCACTCCCTTCTGGCTTGTAGAGTTTCTGCTGAGAATCAGTTCTTAACCTTATGGGAGTTCACTTGTATGTTTTCATTTTTCCCTTGCTGCTTTCAATAATTTTTCTTTCTTTTTAATTTTTGCCAATTTGATTACTATGTTTCTCAGTGTGTTTCTCCTTGGGTTTATCCTGTATGGGATTCACTGTGCTTCCTGGAGTTGGGTTGCTATTTCATTTCCCATGTTAAGGAAGTTGTCGAGTATAATCTATTCAAATATTTTATCGGGTCATTTCTCTCTCTTTTCCTTCTGGGACCCCTATAATGCAAATATTGTTGTGTTTAATGTTGTCCCAGACATCTCTTAGGCTGTCTTCAATCTCTTTTTATTCTTTTTTCTTTATTCTGTTCTTCAGCAGTGAATTCCAGCATTCTGTCTTCCAGGTCACTTATCCATTCTTCTGCCTCAGTTATTCTGCTATTGATTCCTTCTAGTGTAGTTTTCATTTCAGTTATTGTATTGTTCATGTCTGTTTGTTTGTTCTCTAATTCTTCTAGGTCTTTATTAAACATTTCTTGCACCTTTTCAATCTTTGCCTCTATTCTTTTTCTGAGGTCCTGGATCATCTTCACTATCATTATTCTGAATTTTTTTTCTAGAAGGTTACCTATCTCCACTTCATTTAGTTTGCTTTTCTGGGGTTGTATCTTGTTCCTTCATCTGGTACATAGCCCTCTGCCTTTTCATCTTGTCTATCTTTCTGTGAATGTTGTTTTTGTTCCCACACTGCAGGATTGTAGTTCTTCTTGCTTCTGCTGTCTGAACTCTGGTGGATGAGGCTGTCTAAGTGGCTTGTGCAAGTTTCCTAATGGGAGGGACTGGTGGTGGGTAGAGCTGGCTGCTTCTCTGGTGAGCAGAGCTCAGCAAAACTTTAATCCACTTGACTGCTGATGGGTGGGTCAGTGTTCTCTCCCTTTTGGTTGTTTGGCCTGAGGCAACACAACACTAGAGCCTTCAGGCTCTTTGCTGGGGCTAATGGTGGACTCTGGGAGGGCTCACGCCAAGGAATACTTCTCAGAACGTATGCTGTCTGTGTCCTTGTCCTCACGGTTAGCCACAGCCACCCACTGCCTCTGCAGAAGACCCTCCAACTCTTGCAGGTAGGTCTGGTTCATTCTTCCCTGGGGTCACTGCTCCTTCCTCTGGGTCCCAATGTGCACACTACTTTGTGTTCACCCTCCAAGAGTGGAGACTCTGTTTCCCCTAGTCCTGTCAGAGTCCTGCAATCAAATCTCACTACCCTCAATGTCTACTTCTCTAGGAATTCCTCCTCCTGTTGCTAGGCCCCATGCTTCAGAAACCTGATGTGGGGCTCAGAACCTTCACTCCATGGGTGTTCTTCTGTGGTATAAGTGTTTTCCAGTTTGTGAGTCACCCACCTAGCAGTTATGCGATTTGATTTTATTGTGATTGCACCCCTCCTATCATCTCATTGTGGCTTCTCCTTTGTCTTTGGACATGGGGTATCTTTTTTGGTGAGTTCCAGTGTCTTCCTGTTGATGATTGTTCAGCAGTTAGTTGTGATTCCAGTTCTCTCACAAGAGGGAGTGAGAGCACATCTTTCTACTCCGCCATATAGGTTCAGGCTCCTCATATTATCTCTTTATATAATTATTCTCCTATAGCTTTGACTTCCTATTTGGCCTTAGTAGAGACTGAATGCTTGGCCACAGCCCACTAAATTACCATGTGACCTGAGCTGCTCATCACAATTGAGTGTTGTGTGAGCCATGATGTTGAGTGTGGACAGGAGGTCTCCATTATGAAATGAAAGTGATATGTATGAGACTGGGCTTAAGCAGGCTCTGAGAGCACTAGTGTATTACATGTGGAGGTGGCCCAGCTACCCATGGCCTCTACCTCTGCTACACTCTTTTCTCTCTCTCAAACTATGGTCTCATAGGGAGCTCTCTACCATCAGTCCACTGAAGAAGAAAATCATGGACTTGTGTTTTATAGATGGTTCTATGTGATATAGTCACCATTAAAAGTGTATTGTTGCTGCACTACATGTTCGTTCCAGTTTGTCCTCAAAGACAATAGTGAAGAGAAATCTTCCCAGTGGTAGGACATTGGATAGGGTCCAGGAGAGATGGAAAGAGTTTCAGACCTATACCAGTTCATTGATTATGCAGGTTTGGCTGGCTGGTCAGGACGTGGAAAGAACACAAGTGGAAAATTGGTGTCAACAAGATCTGGGGAAAAGGCCTATAGTTAGACTTATTGGAATGAACACCTAGTGTATTTGTGTCCCATGTGAATACACATCATATGGTGTTGCCGTAATGTTAGATTTTAATAATCAAGAAGATAGGATGACCTGTTCTGTGAACACCCATCAGCCTCCTTCTGCAGCCACTCCTGTCACTCCCTAATATGTTCATCAACAAAGTGGCCATGGTGACAGGGATAGAAGTTATATGTAGGCTCAACTACATGTACTGCTAGTCACCAAGGATGGATTGACTACAGCTACTGCTAAGTGCTCAGTCTGCCAGCAGCAAAAACCAACATGGACATGGCATCATTCCCCAGGGTGACCAGCCAGCTACCTGGAGGCAGGTTGATTACACTGGCCTGTTTCCATTATAAAGGAGTAGTACATTGTTCACAGTGAAAAACACACTCATTCTATATATGGTTTTGACCCAACTGATACATAGGTTTAAAAAAGGAATTCTAAACATCAATAACAAAAATCATAGATTTGATGTATTTTGAAGTGTTTTGCCTGTAGATGAGAGCCCACTGAAAGGTTATTACAGCAATTAAAAAAAAAAGGTTAGTTATCTTATGTCAAGGTCCAAACTATGTTAGCATGTTCAAATTAGAAATTGGGAAAGTAAAATTCCCAGGTTAGGGTAAGTTATGCTGTATTAACAAATTGCCTCAAATTCCTGATGGCTTATAACAATGCTTCTTTCTCTTTGCTGTCATCATAGGTTGGATGGGGGCTTTGCTTCAGACCTAGTTTGACAAAGCAGGCACTTTCTAGAGTGCTCAGTTATGATTTCAGAGAGGAAACCTCATGGGGGTCTTGTACTTGTGATCAAATTGACAAGCCCAGGCCACATGCCTCAAACCTCAAGGGAGCCAGAACGTTCAAGGCTACAATAGCCAGAATGTTTTGGTGACCAGAACTAATGAGTACTCTAGAGGTGAGGGAAGGCTGTAACTGGCAGGGTATTCCACATACTGGAGAATGACAGCTGTTTGTGATGGAAGAGACAAAGGAAAGATTAGAAGTCAAGATGCATGATTAGAGCTATTTAGTTTAAGCACAGATGGTCAGCTACACAGGCCCAAGGTAGTCACTGCTCTCCAATACAGTATAACAAATGATGCTCCAATCAGCTCCCAGTCAGCAAGGAAAAGTAAAATTGTGTTCTGTGCAATCTGTTTAAGAGGGCTTGAGCATTTATATTATATTTCAGAATGATTTCTATGCAAAATCTCTAAAATATTGATATTTTGTATGTAACAGGACACTACGTTCCGCTTATTCTGCCAAGACACCTAATGGTGGCAACACAATGGGATTGTCACTGGTTTTGTTATTGTCATAGTCACTGCCCACATACTGGACTTATTTCTAAGTGAACTAAGTTACAAGAAGCAAGGAAGAAGAGAGAAAGTCATGTCCTCATTGGAGAACATTCACTCATTTCAATCTGTCTGTTGGCTGTTTTCAGCTGTATCAGTTGAGAACGTGTTGAGATGACATGCAGCCCTGCATAAGATTTGATTTGAGCAATAAGAGAAATCAGTGGCATTCAGGGCAAATTAAATCTAATTTACCCTACAAATTGCCAAACTATCAGTCCTATTAAATCTGTTTATTAAAAGGCAAGAGAGTTGGCCTGGGTTGCAAGCTGTGTCTGGGATAATAAGCCAAAAATGAAGCTCACTAATGTAGATAAATCATGTTTGATTTCCAGGCCAGGGGTAACCAATGGGAGGGCTTTCACCTCACCTCCCTTGTCATCCAGAGGTGTCTGTGAGCCAGTCAGAATGTCCCCAGAGTCAGGCCATACTGATTGATTTCCATAGCACTGAGAGGCCCATGTCATTGCTCCCAATCCAGGGTCATTAATAAAACCAACTCTATTTATCTCTACTCATCCATTCTACAAAATACAATTTATGCTGGTATTTATGATTTAGAGGTGAGTGGGATAAGAAGGGTAATAGTGGCAGGGATCAGGGGGTAGAATTGTTATACTCTTAAATCATAAAGTGTATAGAGGGCAGATAATAGTAGATCTTTACTTCCAAATTATTTGGGATGACCCCCAAAATTTAAGTTTTGGGTTGTATTTTACACCTTAATAATTGCAGTGTGCACATAAAATAAGGAGAAAAAGGCAATGCCAATTAAGGTCTTTTTCCTTAGGAAAGATGAATCTTTGTTCATGGTGCTCACCTGCTTGGAAGACCCTCTCTCAGGGTCTCCAGTTACTACTCATCCTTGGGGGTCTATCTTAAATCCTCTCTTGATTAAGTAGTCCACTTTTAATATCCCAGTCTTTAGTCTTCCTTCTTTTGAACTCCTGTCCCAGTGAATATTAATAGCATTTGATTTGACAATTATCATATCCTTCACCACATTGAACTTTGATGAATCTTTTTAATGAAATATTCAAAATAAATACGTGGAGAAATTCAGTATCTTGCCCAAGATCACAATTAGTAACTCAAGTTTGCTCCTACACGTGCCTTCAATGTTTGACTCCATGGGGTAGTATTATCTTGAGGGGGAAGAGACTACATTAAGGATGTGAGTTAGAGTAGGTTAGGAAATACAAGTGAGCTGTATTTTTCTTTTTGGGACCAGTAAAAGCAAGGCCTTCCAGTAGGTATCAGGCAATGGTTCTCCAGCCAGTGTTGGCAGATAAGAACAGCTGAATTCATTAATTCAGAAGATATCCCCATTCACTGAAATTTGGCCAGCAAGCACCTTCCACAGATCCATTTCTGTGCCTTCCAGTTTGTTCCAGGTAGCCTTCGGCTTAGACAGCCTTTATAGTGTATACTTTCCTTAAACTAAGAGTAGGGATCATGTGTGAAAATAGAGAACAATGCTTGAGCATACATCCTCAAACCCTAGATCTTAATTCCATGGAATAAATGTGTGGGTTTTTGTCACCATTCCTTCAATACGATACAGTTCTAGGTTCAGGAAATCTCTGGAGGAAAGTTGAGGTGGGAGAAAGGAGGGATGAAAATTGTTCACAGTAATCCAAAGGCTTTATTAGTCTGTAATTAGGAGTGATGGGAGGAAGCCAAGTGAGGGAAAATTGAAGCTGAATTGCAAGGCAAAACGAGTCCCTAACAATGAAGAGTATTCAACTGTGGAGGAGGATGACAGAGACAGAGCATCGTTAGTCACTCATGGTGTCTTTATTGGTAATTTGTTCTCTATATTTTGGATGAAATACATATCTGGGAACCATGCCAAGTCATGCAAGGGATGCCCTTTAACCGGCATTCAAGGTGATAGCATTAATGACCCTGGCAGAGGAAAATGAGATACTCTTGAGAACCAGCTGAGAATGAGAAGTCCAATGAACAAGGTGTTCTCTTAGGTTTGGGCTCTGATGCTGTGAATCATTTGAGCTACTCAGAGTTGGGGGCCTGCTCCACAGGAGCAGAAACCAGTGATCACTCACTCATCTTGCTTCCAATATTTCTAGATGGCATCTCTTAGTGCCTCCAACCTTAGAGAAATCTGAATTCCCAGAATATCAATACTCTAAGAAATGAGAATTAAAATGTCACCCTGTTCCATGTAATACATTTATTTTAGAAGTAAGAGAAGAGTGGGGATGGGTTTTAAAAATGAACTATAACATACAGAAATGACTTTGCATCACCCTTCTGTTAAGAGTTATTTATGGAAACAAATCTTTTGTTGTTTCCTATCTAGAACACTCTATGAGTGTTTTAAATAGCATCTAATTTGTCCTTTAGTTTCTCATTCAGGTGGATTTCACATGCTGGTATTTTCATGTCACCTCTCTGTTCACAATCTTTCCAAGGATTTCTGCAATCTGTTCTCAACTTACCATTGTAGCCACTATCTGCATTGTTCAAATCCTCTATTTTAGTTTTCCAGTGTGTTTGCCCACAACACACATGTACAAACACAGGCTCAAATGTGAACACATACATGCATGTGCACACAGACACATACAAACAATAAAAATAATCCATTTTTAATTTAACATCTTGAGAATCTACTGTATCTAGAAACATAATCTAAGGAAACACCTCTTTTGTTTTTAAACCCCATCTATTCATTCTTCAAACCTATTTCCCACCTTTGCTAAAATAGTAGGTCTAAATTTAGCCACCACTCTTTTTCCACCCAGAATTTCTTCAACCAATTCATTGTATAAGATGGCTACCCGTTTTCTAAGTCTCAAATCCAGCACTACTAGTACAAAATATCCTTCCCAAGCTCCTCAGCAGGAAGGGATCCTAAACTTTTTCTGAAATTCTGAAGCCCAGTGAATAACCCAAAGACGCTCAACACATCCGCCTTCTCCAGCAGGTTTTTGGGTTCAAGCCTTATCTCCCTTACTAGGATGTACTTTCTCCAAGTTGAGGGTCATGTCCAACGTAGCTTCCCACTTCTCACAGTACCTCGCAAGGTCCCTTTAACCTAGTAGGTACTCAGAGGTACTCTTTTTTAGAGAATAAATAAATTGATAATCAGAAGATGAATTTTTCACAATATCACTCCTCCACTTAGGACATATTCTGCTTGATCTTTCCTCCAAGGCCCTGTGATTTCGCTAAAACCACATGTTAGGTCAGTCCATTAGATCACCACTGGTCACCAACACTCTTTCCCGCTCCTGTTGAGTTCTTTCTTTCTGCTCCTCCATTACTCAAGCTGAATCCTCCACCTACAGAGACTGCCTTTCTCAGCTGGCATTCAGGGCTCCCCAAGCCCTGCCTTCTCCAGGAAATCTCTTCTGGCCATGACAGGTTTGATCAACACCCAGGTTCTCTGAATTTTTATTGAAATTATAATTAAATGGCATAGCACAGCACTTAACTATTTTCTGTTTTAAGAATGTTTTTGTTTCTCCAGCTAGACCATAAATTAATTGAGGGACATATAAAATATTGGCAAAAAGCTTGACTGAACTCGAGTCCACTGCTTGGTTGTAATCTGATTCTGACACTTATTAGCTGTGGGATGTTGAGCAAGTATGTAACCCCCCCATACCTAATTTTCCTCATTTCTAAAATAAGGATAATGATAGTACATACTTCATAGGATTAAAGAGAAATTAAATGAGTTCACATATGTAAAGCAGATACTTCAGTGCCAGGTACCTAGAAACACTGTGTGTATATATATTATTATCATTATCAAAGCATAGTTTGTATTTTTGCCTTATTCTCTATCTTCTCTTCCAAGCACATAATAGAGTGCCATACATGTGATATGTAACGTATTCCACATAAATAATTCATTCAACAAATACTTATTAAGCACCTTCTAGGTGCCAGGTTAGTTCTAAGGGTTAAAGATATGGAAGAGAAGAAAAGAGATAATGCCCTGCTTTCAAAGAAATTATATTTTATTGGTAGCAGATAAATAAAAAAATATAGTAATATGTAATATATTCATGTGATTATAATTGTATGTACCTGCTGTATATTGCATATAGTCATATGGATGATTGAAATATATATTATGTGATAACATGTAATAATACAAGTGATTAGATATATGTTATGAAGGAAAATAGAGCAATGTGAAGGGGAATGAAGTGAAGGGGGCTATTTTATGAAGGATAGCCTCTGATGAGGTGACATTTGATAATAAACCTAAAAGAGGGAGCCATGTGGGTATCTGCCTGGAAGAGTGTTTCAGGGAGAATTGCAAGTACAAAATCTCTGAAGTTGGAAAGTGTTTTGTCCTATTTGAGTAACAGCCAAGAAACCAGAGTGGCTTGAGCAGCCTACACAAGGGGGAAGAGTACCAAGAAATGAGATTAGGACCTATTGGGTGGTCAGATCACATAGGACTACTATATCATACTAAGAATTATGGATTTTACTGAATGGGATGAGAAATTATTAACCTGTTGTTCTGGTTATCTATTGCTGCATAACAAACCACCCAAACTTAGTGGCTTAAAACAATAAGCATTTCAGTATTGCCCACAAGGTTGCAGTTCAACGGGGGAGTTCTAAAGTCATCTGGCAGATCAGCTGGGTGTGGATGGTCCCACATGACCTTACTCACACACCTTCCAGTTAGTAGACTGGTTGGTTTAGGTGAGCTGCCGCTGGGATGATTCACTTCTGTTCTAGGTGGCTTCTCATCCTCCAGTAAATAAGACGGCTTGTTTACATGGCAGCCATGGGGTGCCGATCAACTGGGTCTCTGAAAAAAATTAAAATATCTGATTTGTAGATTTGCTGATACTTGTGGTGTAAATATACCCACTATGGCTGACATCAAATTACCAGTGGTTAAACAACGAATGTACACAATTCTTGAATAATTAATTGGCCTGTAGTAATTCTGAAATAAAACCAGGCACATGTTGTTGAGTTCCACTCATCTGGACAAGAGATATTCCCTAATTAGGGAATAATTCTACTTCCAGTGATAGTTTCCTTATCTATTTCTCTCCCTTATAGATAAGTTTCCTTATCTATTTTCTCTCCCAGTTTTAGCTCTTCCCTTTAGGCACTTGACTTCACCTGTCCATATTTCCTTTTACATAACAAATAATCTATTTATGCAAATGGCTAGCTCTTTCAAGCTGTTTCCTGCATGTACACATTGAGCAATCAGAGGTCTCTTTTTATTTTGAACTTTTTTTGTTCCATTTAGTTCAAGCTAATAAAATTCCACTAAAAGCCTTGCGGGCTTCTAAATAAGATTATTTTCACACCACTAAGATATGATAAATGCTACAACCACATTTCTTTATGAGTCAAGTCCTCTCCATTTACAGTATGATAGGCTAGTGACGGACACAACATTTAGATTCCTAGATATATTTTCTCTACCTGTGAGACTTTATTAGATGCTATCCCTATCTTTCTAAAGTTTTAACAAATGATGTTACAGCCATACCCTTGGTTTGATATTTACAGAGAGACCATTTCCTTCTTTGGGAATATCTGACTGGTTGGAGAGATTAGGGATGAAAAATAGTTTAATTTTCCAATCTGAAAAATTTTGGGCCCTTCATATGTCTTTCAAATTCACCAGAAAACAAACGAATATTTAGTTTATACCTATCTTATAGTAATCATACATAGCTAGAAATATCCAGCTGATATTTTTTAACATTCTATCCAGAGATTGTTCTAGTCAGAGTTATAAATTCATTAAGTACATTTTCTGTGTTCCAAATCTCTTCCAACAATATTTTTGTCAGTTGTTCTGCTGCTATATAACATGAGCCTCTCTTTCTTTCAGATTCTAACTGCTGCTCAGTTTCAAAGCTAATGTCACATGTCTTAGTATTTATTATAATAGTACTCACTCCTGGTACCAGTTTCTCTTTTGGTTATCTATTGCTGTCTAATAATATACTGCAAAGCATAATGGCTTAAAATTGCAATAGTTTCATTTACTTTTTAATAAAAAGTAAATTCTGTGGGTCAGGAATTTGGGCTGGACTCAGGTGGATATTTCTTCTGCTAGTTTTGCTTGAGGTCACTCTTACGACTATGGTATTCTGACAACTTAGGCTGGATAAACTTAAATGGCCTCCTATGTCTGGTGGTTGTGTAAAGATGTCAGCTGGGCCATGTGTCTCTAGCAGAAGAGTCAGATGATTTACATGGTGGGGACAGAATTTCAAGAGAGCCATCTCCAATGCTTAAGCACTTTCAAATCTCTGCATCATGTTTATTGATATTCTATATGGCCAAGCCTAGAGTCCATGTGTGAAGGGACTACACAAGGGTGTGGTAGATACAGGGATATGATTTATTGGGGGCCATTACTAGTCTATTAAATTATCTAGAAGCAGAGTGTTGTAGTAACTAAAATCTTAAACATGTGGCATAGGCTTTGGGATTGGACAGCAGGAGAAATCTAGAAAAGTGGGAAGGAATCTGTTAGTGAATTTGGAAAAAGAATGAACCAAAAAGTGAAGGCAGGCAAAATGGTGAGTAAAGTGCTTTTGGAGGCTTGGAAAATGGTGATTTATGGAGGTATAAAATATGGTCCAGATGAGCACCTGTGGTAATTGGAAGATAGAAAGTACTTGGGACCTTGTGGATTTGGCTAAGGAGATTTCCAAACAGAATTTTAACAATGTCAATTTAATTATTTCAATTGTATATGATAAAATATAGGAAGAAAGAGACTAACTAAAGTGTTGATTACTTAGTTTTCAAGTAAAATTCAGATAAAATGTAGACAAGCCAGGACTGGCTCAGTTGGAAAATAAAACTTTCACATCACTGGTCTCTCTGGTTGACTAAAGATTCTCAAAGTAAAAAATAGCCTCAGTAAAGATCAAATAAAGGGTTTGTAAAACTCTTTGTTAAAACTTCAGAAAGATTTAAGACAGTGCTTAGTAGAACTTCCCAGGTAACAAGCATCTTAAGAATACTGTTCTATGGTAGCCTGACACATTCAAATTGTGGAGATGTTTGTTTTGAAAAGAATTCTGGATGTGATTTTGGGGGCATTGGGTGAACACAAATAAGATTTATAGGAAACACACAACATTTTTAAGAGGATTGCGTTAGTAAAATTAGTGAAAACACTGATGGTCTGTACCTAAAGTGGTTGAGATAAGTCAAAATGAAAAGAGAACTCTAGGCCTCAAACTTCAAAGATCAGGAAGCAGCCTGAGAAAGACATTCATAGGAAACCACTTGCTATTTTTCATGGGGAAAAATGAAAGTGTTTCTCAGAAGATGTAACCAAACAAAAAAATGGAATAGGAGCCACACCCTGGAAGCATACCTGGGACTCAGTCAGGATATATTTCCTATCCTTGAAAAAATAGTTGTGTCCAGCTAGATTTCAGAATTATCTCAGTTCCTTTTAGTTCAGATTCCTTCTCACATCGCACATAAATCCTTAACTATTGCAATCGTCTCTTTAGGCTTCTACCCTTATTCCTCTATGACATAGACTCCACACAGTAGTCAGAGAGATCCTTTTATAACTTAAGTTAGATCATGTTACTATTCTGCTTAAAATATGTGTTAGTTATCCATTGCTGTCAAATAAACTATTCTCAAAACTAATGGCTTAAAAACAACCACCATTTTATTTGTGGGTCAGAAATTTGGGTTGGACTCAGCTGGATGGATTTCTTCTGGTCTCGTCTAGTCTCACTCTGTAGTTATAGTCATCTGGCAGCTAACTGGGAATCGATGGTCTTAGATGGTCTCTTATGTCTGGTGGTTTGTTTTTGATGTCTACTGAGTCATGTTATCTCCAATGAGTGATCCTGAGTTTTTTTTTTAAGTGGCAGCATTGCAAGAAAGCAAGTCCCATTTTGCAAGCTTTTCATACCTTTGTGTTTTTCAGAGTTGCTGATGTCCCATAGGCAAAGAAAATCACAGCTAAAATCCAAGAATAAATATGAAAGAACACTGTAAAAGAACAGGAATAGAGGGATGCATGGTTTATAACAGTTTATCACAATCTACACTCTGGCCCTAGTAATTCATAGCTCTTCTACTCTTCCTAGATAAACTCACTCTTCCTAAGATCTCAAAACCTTCATTTGATAGCAGAATATGGTTAGAAATCCATGATGTCGGGATCTATATTAGGTTCTGATATCTATGAGAGTCCTTGGATCCATCCTCTTAGGAGTATTTTTGATCCAAAGAACTGTGAACTAAAAAGACTAAAATTTTGCATATGCCTTTAGAATGATGCAATAGAGTGAAAGCAGAAACACACATCAAATGAAAAACAAAAATAAAAACAAATTACAGACCTTGGTTAAGAGTGAAGGTATGTGGATCAGACAGGAAGGATTCAAGGAAAAGAGCAAAGGTCAAGACCTGGTGTCTTAGACTGTCCAGGAGGTCTTGAATTGATTCTTGAAGAGTTTTATCTAGGAGAGGAGCACTGTATACCATGATTCTGAGCCCATGCTTGATGTAGGAACAGAACTGAGAAGCAGAAGGACTTGTTATGACTGGAGATAAGTAGGTTTAATTATGGGTTTATGTTAGTGGTAAAATGAAAGCTATTTCACTGAGCACATTGAAGGCAGTTTCCTTTAAGTGCATTTGCCCAACTTTTCCAGCCCATTATCTTTGGACTAGGTTTTATGATGGCAGAAGGTATGAGACATAGAAACTACCTTGGAAAACATTAAGACAGGTGATTGCCATGCCTATGGGCATGGTGGAGGCAAGACATTTTCTTTCTTTTTTTTTTTTTTGTGGTATGTGGGCCTCTCACTGTTGTGGCCTCTCCCACTGTGGAGCACAGGCTCCGGATGCACAGGCTCAGCGGCCATGGCCCACGGACCCAGCCGCTCCGTGACATGTGGGATCTTCCCAGACCGGGGCACGAACCCATGTCCCCTGCATCGGCAGGTGGACTCTCAACCACTGTGCCACCAGGGCAGCCCGAGGCAAGACATTTTCAAAATCTTGCTAGACCATTTTCAATGCTGAAGAGAGGTTAAGGATATTTTCAAAAATTATGGTTAAATCACAGGGTACGAAAAGAGGCCTCTGAGGATGCTATTAGCCTCCATAGGAGGCTATATTACTTCAGTGGGTAATCAAAAGTGCCAGAGAACCATTCAGAATGAGGAAGATTGCATATGCATTGGAGTGGTCCATTAACCTCATTCCTTCCAATTCCATGATGTTAAATAGCAATTAGAACATCATGCATTTATTTTCTGCCCCAGCCCTGGACCCCTTGAAATCACTCCACATTTTAATCTTAATGGGACATGATGATAGAGCCAAAACTTGCAAACTCAACCAGATTAGGGAACTTTGGGGGGAAAGTCACATGAAGGGCTCATTTTTGCTGCAGGAACTGACAATTATCTTCAAAGAGATTTCAAAAACTGTCTCCTAAATGTAACAACCCAATCACATCCTTATTGTATAATGGGAAGATGCGAAAATTCAGTTGACATTGTTGTAACTTCCAGGAAGGTATTTTCATCTGAAATGGGCACTGAAGACACCTCTAGGAGAAAAGGCTCATGTAAACACACAGCACACTGGACTTCATGAGTCTGAACCTGGTCCAGTGAGTTTCTCACCAGATCTACATGTGTCTGGATCATGCCACAGCTGTTGCTCTGTCCACATGGAACTTCATTCCCTGTTTAGCTCTGCAAGCACTATCATCCCTCAAGGTCCAGATAAATTTACCCTTCTCCAGAAAAACATCCCTTGCTTCTTCAGCCCATTCTCATCTCTCTCTTTTTTCCCCTAATTCTGATGGCATTTAGAACTTAAGCGTCCTCAATAATTCTGATTTATAGACAATTCTATTGACATTAATAATATGATTTTAACATAATGTGTTAGGCACTATTACTCGAAGTACACAAGCTCATATCCCTACTAAGAGCTTGTAATAAAAAGAGCTTGATAAGGAGGGGGGAGCTTCAAGATGGCAGAAGAGTAAGACGGGGAGATCACCTTCCTCCCCACAAATACGTCAGAAATCCATCGATATGTGGAACAACTCCTACAGAACACCTACTGAACGCTGGCAGAAGACCTCAGACCTCCCAAAAGGCAAGAAACTCCCCACATACCAGGGTAGGGCAAAAGAAAAAACAGAGACAAAAGAATAGGGAAGGGACCTGCACAAGTGGAAGGGAGCTGTGAAGGAGGGAAAGTTTCCACACACTAGGAAGCCCCTTCATGGGCAGAGACTGCAGGCAGCGGAGGGGGGAATATTCCGAGCCACGGAGGAGAGCGCAGCAACAGGGGTGCGGAGGGCAAAGCAGAGAATTTCCCGTACAAAGGATCCGTGCTGACCAACATTCACCAGCCCTAGAGGCTTGTTTGCTAATCCTCCAGGACGGATTGGGGCTGGGAGCTGAGGCTCTGGCTTCGGAGGGCAGATCTCAGGGAAAGAACTGAGGTTGGCTGCGTGAACACAGCCTGAAGGGGCTAGTGCACCACAGCTGGCCAGGAGGGACTCCAGGAAAAAGTCTGGAGCTGCCAAAGAGGCACGAGAATTTTTCTTGCCTCTTTGTTTCACAGTGTCCGAGGAGAGGGGATTAAGAGCACCACTTAAAGGAGTTCCAAAGATGGGCGTGAGCGGGGGCTATCAGTGCAGACCACAGAGACAGGGCTGAGATGCTAAGGCTGCTGCTGCAGCCACCAAGAAGCCTGTGTGCAAGCACAGGTCACTATCCACACCTCCCTTCCCAGAAGCCTGTGCAGCCTGCCACTGCCAGGGTCCTGTGATCCAGGGAAAACTTCCCTGGGATAAAACACTGCACACCTCAGGCTGGTGCAATGTCACACTGGCCTCTGCCGCCGCAAGCTCACACCGAACACCATACGCCTCCCTCTCTCCAGCCTGAGTGAGCCAGAGCTCCCGAATCAGCTGCTCCTTTAACCTCGTGCTGTCTGAGGGAAGAACAGAAGCCCTCAGGTGACCTACATGCAGAGGCGGGTCCAAATCCAAAGCTGAACCACAGGAGCTGTGTGAACAAAGAAGAGAAAGGGAAATTTCTCCATGCAGCCTCAGGAGCAGTGGATTAAATCACCACAATCAACTTGATATACCCTGCATCTGTGGAATACCTGAATAGACAACGAATCATCCCAACTTGAGGAGATGGACATTGGGAGGAATTTATATATATATATATATATAGATAGATAGATAGATAGATAGATAGATAGATAGATAGATAGATATAGATAGATATAGATATATATAGATATATCTCTATCTATCTATCTATCTATCTATATATTTGGCTTTTTCTCTTTTTGTGAGTGTGTATGTGTCTGCTTCTGTGTGTGATTTTGCTGGTAGCTTTCCTTTTACCATTTGTCCTGGGTTCTGTCTGTCTGTTTAATTTTTTTTAATTTTTGTATAGTTTTAGCACTTGTTAACATTGGTGGATTTGTTTTTTGGTTTGGTTGCTCTCTTCATTCTTGCTTTTTTTTATTACTTAAAAAATTTTTTTAAATAATTATTTCTTCTTTTTTATTTTAAGAACTTTATTTTATTTTATATTATTTTATTTTTTCTTCTTTTTTCTTTCTTTCTTTTCTCCCTTTTATTCTGAGCCATGTGGATGACAGGCTATAGATGCTCCAGCCAGGCATCAGGGCTGTGCCTCTGAGGTGGGACAGCCAAGTTCAGGACACTGGTCCACAAGAGACCTCCCAGCTCCACGTAATAACAAATGGCAAAAATCACTCAGAGATCTCCATCTCAACACCAACAACCAACTCCACTCAACAACCAGCAAGCTACAGTCCTAGACACCCTATGCCAAACAACTAGCAAGACAGGAACACAAACCCATCCATTAGCAGAGAGGCTGCCTAAAATCATAATAAGGCCACAGAAACCACAAACACACAACCAGACATGGACCAGCACACCAGGAAGAAAAGATACAGACTCATCCACCAAAATACAGGCACTAATGCCCTCCACCAGGAAGCCTATACAACTCACTGAACCAAACTTAGCCACTGGGGACAGACACCAAAAACAATGGGAACTACAAACTGGCAGCCTGTGAAATGGAGATCCCAAACACAATAAGTTAAGCTAAATGAGAAGACAGAGAAAAACACAGGAGATGAAGGAGCTAGGCAAAAACCCAGCAGACCTAACAAATGAAGAGGAAATAGGCAGTCTACCTGAAAAAGAATTCAGAATAATAATAGTAAAGATGATCCAAAATCCTGGAAATAGAATGGAGAAAATACAAGAAACGTTTAACAAGGACCTAGAAGAACTAAAGAGGAAACAAGCAATGATGAACAACACAATAAGTGAAATTAAAAATCCTCTAGAAGGCATCAATAGCAGAATAACTGAGGCAAAAGAACGGATAAGTGACCTGGAAAATAAAATAGTGGAAATAGCTACTGCAGAGCAGAATAAAGAAAAAAGAATGAAAAGAATTGAGGACCATCTCAGAGACCACTGGGACAACATTAAATGCATGAGCATTCGAATTATAGGGGTCCCAGAAGAAGAAGAGAAGAAAAAAGGGACTGAGAAAATATTCGAAGACATTATAGTTGAAAAATTCCCTAATATGGGAAAGGAAATACTTAATCAAGTCCAGGAAGCACAGAGAGTTCCATACAAGATAAATCCAAGGAAAACACGCCAGGACACATATTAATCAAACTGTCAAAAATTAAATACAAAGAAAACACATTAAAAGCAGCAGGGAAAAACAACAAATAACACACAAGGGAATCCCCCATAAGGTTAACAGCTGATCATTCAGCAGAAACTCTGCAAGCCAGAAGGGAATGGCAGGACATATTTAAAATGATGAAGGAGAAAAACTTACAACCAAGATAATTCTACCCAGCAAAGATCTCATTCAGATTTGAAGAAGAAATTAAAATCTTTACAGACAAGCAAAAGTTAAGAGAATTCAGCACCACTAAACCACCTTTACAATAAATGTTAAAGGAACTTCTCTAGGCAGTAAACACAAGAGAAGGAAAAGACCTGCAAAAAAAAAAAAAAAAAACCCAAAACAATTAAGAAAATGGTCATAGGAACATACATATCGATAATTACCTTAAATGTGAATGGATTAAATGCTCCAACCAAAAGACAGAGGCTTGCTGAATGGATACAAATACAAGACCTAGGGACATATATGCTGTCTACAAGAGATCACTTCAGACGTAGGGACACAGACAGACTGAACATGAGGGGATGGAAAAAGATATTCTATGCAAATGGAAATCAAAATAAAGCTGGAATAGTAATACTCATATCAGACGAAATAGACTTTAAAATAAAGAATGTTACAAGAGACAAGGAAGGACACTACATAATGATCAAGGGATTGATCCAAGAAGAAGTTATAACAGTTGTAAATATTTATTCACCCAACATTGGAGCACCTCAATACATAAGGCAAATACTAACAGCCATAAAAGGGGAAGTCAAAAGTAACACAATCATAATAGAGGACATTAACACCCCACTTTCACCAGTGGACAGAACATCCAAAAAAAAATAAATAAGGAAACAAAAGCTTTAAATGATACATTAAAAAAGATGGACTGAATTGATATTAATAGGACATTCCATCCAAAAACAACAGAATACATGTGTTTCTCAAGTGCTAATGGAACATTATCCAGGATAGATCATATCTTGGGTTACAAATCAAGCCTTGGTAAATTTAAGAAAATTGAAATCGTATCAAGTATATTTTCCGACCACAAAACCATGAGACTAGATATCAATTACAGGAAAATATTTGTAAAATATAAAAACACATGGAGGCCAAACTATACACTACTTAATAACCAAGAAATCACTGCAGAAATCAAAGAGGAAATCAAAAAATATCTAGAGACAAATTACAATGAAAACGCCACAACCCAAATCCTATGGGATGAAGCAAGAGCAGTTTTAACAGGGAAGTTTATAGCATTACAATCCTACGTTAAGAAACAAGAAACATCTCAAATAAAGAACCTAATCTTACACCTAAAGCAGTTAGAGAAAGAAGAATAAAAAAAAAACCCCAAAGTTAGCAGAAGGAAAGAAATCATAAAGATCAGATTACAAATAAATGAAAAAGAAATGAAGGAAATGATAGCACAGATCAATAAATCTAAAAACTGATTCTCTGAGAAGAAAAAGAAAATTGATAAACCGTTAGCCAGACTCATCAAGAAAAAGAGGGAGAAGACAAATCAATAGAGGTAGAAATGAAAAAAGAGAAGGAACAACTGACACTACAGAAATACATAGGATCATGAGAGATTGCTACAAGCAACTATATGCCAATAAAATGGACAACCTGGAAGAAATGGACAAATTCTTAGAAATGCACAACATTCTGAGACTACCCAGGAAAAAATAGAAAATACGAACAGATCAATCACTGAAATTGAATCAAGCACTGAAATTGAAACTGTGATTAAGAATCTTCCAACAAACAAAAGCCCAGGACCAGATGGCTTCACAGGTGAATTCTATAAAACATATAGAGAAGAGCTAACACCTATCCTTCTCAAACTCTTCCAATATATAGCACAGGGAGGAACACCCTGAAACTCATTCTATAAGACCATCATCACCCTGATACCAAAACCAGACAAATATGTCACAAAGAAAGAAAACTACAGGCCAATATCACTGATGAACATACATACAAAAATCCTCAACAAAATACTATCAAACACATTCTAACAACACATTAAAACAATCATACACCATAATCAAGTGGGATTTATCCCAGGGTTGCAAGGATTCTTCAATATACACAACTCAATCAATGTGATACACCATATTACCAAAATGAAGACTAAAAACCATATGACCATCTCAATACATGCAGAAAAAGCTTTTGACAAAATTCAACACCCATTTATAACAAAAACCCTCCAGAAAGTAGGCATAGAGGGAACTTTCCTCAACATAATAAGGGCCATATATGACAAACCCACAGCCAACATCATCCTCAATGGTGAAAAACTGAAAACATGTCCACTAAGATCAGGAGCAAGACAAGGTTGCCCACTTTCACTACTACTATTCAACATAGTTTTGGAATTTTTAGCCACAGCAATCAGAGAAGAAAAAGAAATAAAAGGAATCCAAATTCAAAAAGAAGAAGTAAAGCTGTCACTGTTTACAGATAACATGATACTATACATAGAGAATCCTAAAGATGCTACCAGAAAACTACTAGAGCTAATCAATGAATTTGGCAAACTAGCAGAATACAAAATTAATGCACATAAATCTCTTGCATTCCTATACACTAATGATGGAAAATCTGAAAGTGAAATTAAGAAAGCACTGCAATTTACCACTGCAACAAAAAGAATAAAATATCTAGGAATAAACCTACCTAAGGAGACAAAAGACCTGTATGCAGAAAATTATAAGACAGTAATGAAAAAAATTAAAGATGATACAAATAAATGGAGACATATACTATGTTCTTGGATTGGAAGAATAAACATTGTGAAAATGACTATTCTACCTAAAGCAATCGACAGATTCAATGCAATCCTTATCGAACTATCACTGACATTTTTCACAGAACGAGAACAAAAAACTTCACAATTTGTATGGAAACACAAAAGATCCTGAATAGCTAAAGCAATCTTGAGAAAGAATAACGGAGCTGGAGAAATCAGACTCCCTGACTTCAGACTATACTACAAAGCTACAGTAATCAACACTATATGGACGAGAGGGCAGACAGTGGAAGCAAGAAGAACTACAATCCTGCAGTCTATGGAATAAACACCATATTTACAGAAATATAGACAAGATGAAAAGGCAGAAGGCTATGTACCAGTTGCAGGAACAAGATAAAACCCCAGAAAAACAACTAAATGAAGTCGAGATGGGTAAGCTTCCAGAAATACAATTCAGAATAATGATAGTGAAGATGATCCAGAACCTCGGAAAAAGAGTAGAGGCAAAGATCGAGATGACGCAAGAAATGTTTAACAGAGACCAAGAAGAATTAAAGAACAAACTAACAGACATGAACAATACAATAACTGAAATGAAAACTACACTAGAAGGAATCAATAGCAGAATAACTGAGGCAGAAGAATGGATAAGTGATCTGGAAGACAGAATGCTGGAATTCACTGCTGAAGAACAGAATAAAGAAAAAAGAATGAAAAAAAAATGAAGACAGCTAAGAGATCTCTGGGACAACATTAAACGCAACAACATTTGCATTATAGGGGTCCCAGAAGGAGAAGAGAGAGAGAAATGACCCGAGAAAACATTGGAAGAGATTATAGTTGAAAGCTTCCCTAACTTGGGAAAGGAAATACCCACCCAAATCCAGGAAGTACAGTGAGTCCCATATAGGATAAACTGAAGGAGAAACACACTGAGACACATAGTAATCAATTTGGCAAAAATTAAAAAGAAAGAAAAATTATTGAAAGCAGCAAGGGAAAAATGACAAATAACATAAAAGGGAGCTCCCATAAGGTTAAGAACTGATTCTCAGCAGAAACTCTACAAGCCAGAAGGGAGTGGCATGATATACTTAAAGTGATGAAAGGGAAGAACCTACAACCATGACTACTATACACAGCAAGGTACTCATACAGATTTGATGGAGAAATCAAAAGCTTTACAGACAAGCAAAAGCTTAGAGAATTCAGCACCACAAAACCAGCTCTACAACAAATGCTAAAGGAACTTCTCTAAGTGGGAAACACAAGAGAAGAAAAGCACCTACGAAACAAACCCCAAAACAATTAAGAAAATGGTCATAGGAACATACATATCGATAATTATCTTAAATGTGAATGGATTAAATGCTCCAACCAAAAGACAGAGGCTTGCTGAATGGCTACAAATACAAGACCTAGGGACATATATGCTGTCTACAAGAGACCACTTGTAGGGACACATACAGACTGAAAATGAGGGGATGGAAAAAGATATTCCTTGCAAATGGAAATCAAAATAAAGCTGGAATAGTAATACCCATATCAGATGAAATAGACTTTAAAATAAAGAATGTTACAAGAGACAAGGAAGGACACTACATAATGATCAAGGGATCAATCCAAGAAGAAGATGTAACAGTTATAAATATATATGCACCCAACATAGGAGCACCACATACATAAGGCAACTGCTAACAGCTATAAAAGAGGAAATTGACAGTAACACAAAAATACTGATAAACTTTAACACCTCACTTACACCAATGGACAGATCATCCAAAATGAAAATGAATAAGGAATCATAAGCTTTAAATGACATAATAGACAAGATAGATTTAATTGATTTTTATAGGACATTCCATCCAAAAACAGCAGATTACACTTTCTTCTCAAGAGTGCACAGAACATACTCCAGGATAGATCAAATCTTGGGTCACAAATCAACCTCAGTAAATTTAAGAAAATTGAAATAATATCAAGCATATTTTCTGACCACAATGCTCTGAGATTAGAAATGAATTACAGGGAAAAAAAAACAACATAATATAGACAAACACATGGAGGCTAAACAATACTTTACTAAATAACCAAGACATCACTGAACAAATCAAAGAGGAAATCAAAAAATACCTAGGGACAAATGACAATGAAAACAGGACGATTCAAAACCTATTTTATGCAGCAAAAGCAGTTTATAGCTATACAGCCTACCTCAAGAAACAAGAAAAATCTCAAATAAAAAATCTAACATTACACCTATAGGAATTAGAGAAAGAAGCATAAACAAAGCCCAAAATTAGCAGAAGGAAAGAAATCATGAAGATCAGAGCAGAAATAAATGAAATAGAAACAAAGAAAACAATAGCAAAGATAAATATAATTAAAAGCTGGTTCTTGGAGAATATAAACAAAATTGATAAGCCATTAGCCAGCCTCATTCATAATAAGAGGGAGAGGATTCAAATCAATAAAATTAGAAATTAAAAAGGAGAAGTTACAACAGACACCACAGAAATACAAACCACCCTAAAAGACTACTACAAGGAACTCTATGCCAATAAAATGGACAACCTGGAAGAAATGGACAAATTCTTAGAAAGGTATAACCTTCCAAGTCTGAACCAGGAAGAAATAGAAAATATGAACAGATGAATGACAAGTAATGCAGTTGAAACTGTGATTAAAAATCTTCCAATAGGGGCTTCCCGGGTGGCGCAGTGGTTGAGAATCTGCCTGCTGATGCAGGGGACGTGAGTTCGAACCCTGGTCTGGGAGGATCCCACATGCCATGGAGCAAAGAGACCCGTGAGCCAGAACAACTGAGCCTGCACATCTGGAGTCTGTGTTCTGCAAAAATAGAGGCCATGATAGTGAGAGACCTGTGCGCTGCAATGAAGAGTGGCTCCCGCTTACCACAACTAGAGAAAGCCCTCACACAGAAATGAAGACCCAACACAACAAAAATAAATTAATTAATTAATAAACTCCTACTCTCAACATCTTAAAAAAAAATCTTCCAATAAACAAAAGTCCAGGACAAGAAGGCTTCACAGGTGAATTCTATCAAACATTTAGAGAAGACCTAACACCCATCCTTCTCAAACTTTTCCAAAAAATTGCAGAGGAAGGAACACTCCTAAACTCATTTTATGAGGCCACCATCACCCTGATACCAAAACCAGACAAAGATACTACAAAAAAAGAATATTACAGACCAATATAACTGATGAATATAGATGCAAAAATCCTCAACAAAATACCAGCAAACAGAATCCAACAACACACTGAAAGCATCATACACCATGATAAAGTGGGATTTATCCCAGGTATGCAATGATTCTTCAATATATGCAAATCAGTCAATATGATACATCACATTAACAAACTGAAGAATAAAAACCATATGATCAACTCAATAGACTCAGAAAAAGCTTTTGACAAAATTTACCACTGATTTATGATAAAGACTCTCCAGAAAGTGGGCATAGAAGAACCTACCTCAACATAATAAAGGCCATATAAGAGAAACCCACAACAAACATCATTCTCAATGGTGAAAAACTGAAAGCATTTCCTCTAAGATCAGGAAAAGGCAAGGATGTCCACTCTCACCACTATTATTCAACAAAATTTTGTAAGTCCTAGCTACTGCAATCAGAGAATAAAATAAAATAAAAGGAATACAAATTGGAAGATGCTACCAGAAAACTACTAGAGCTAATCAATGAATTTGGTAAAGTTGAAGGACACAAAATAAGTGCACAGAAATCTCTTACACTCCTATACACTAATGATGAAACCTCTGCAAGAGAAATTAAGAAAACACTCCCATTTAGCGTTGCAACAAAAATAATAAAATACCTAGGAATAAACCTACCTAGGGAGACCGAAGACCTGTATGCAGCAAAGTATAAGACACTGATGAAAGAAATTAAAGATGATACCAACAGATGGAGAGACATACCATGTCCTTGGATTGTAATAATCAATATTGTGAAAATGACTATACTACCCAAAACAATCTACAGATTCAATGCAATCCCTATCAAATTACCAATGGCATTTTTTTTTACAGAACTAGATCAAAAAGTCTTAAAATTTGTATGGAGACATAAAAGACCCCGAATAGCCAAAGCAATCTTGAGGGAAAATAATGGAGCAGGAAGAATCAGACTCCCTGACTTCCGACTATACTACAAAGCTACAGTAATCAAGACAATATGGTACTGGCACAAAAACAGAAACATAGATCAGTGGAACAAGATAGAAAGCCCAGAGATAAAACCACGCACATATGGTCAACTAATCTATCACAAAGGAGGCAAGGATATACAATGGAGAAGACGGTCTCTTCAATAAGTGGTGCTGGGAAAACTGACAGCTACATGTAAAAGAATGCAATTAGGACACTCCCTAACACCATACACAAAAATAAACTCAAGATGGATTAGAGACCTAAATGTAAGACTGGACACTATAAAACTCTTAGAGTAAAAGATAGGAAGAACACTCTTTGACATAAATCACAGCAAGGTCTTTTTTGATCCACCTCCTAGAGTAATGGAAATAAAAACAAAAATAAACAAATGGGATCTAATGAAAATTCAAACCTTTTGCACAGCAAAGGAAACCATAAACAAGACGAAAAGACAACCCTCAGAATGGGAGAAAATATTTGCAAACGAATCAATGGACAAAGGATTAATCTCCAAAATATATAAACAGATCATGCACCTCAATATTAAAGACACAAACAATGCAATGCAAAAATGGGCAGAAGACTTAAATAGAGAAAAGCATAATTCAAAAAGACACATGCACCCCAATGTTCATTGAAGCACTATTTACAATAGCCAGGTCATGGAAGCAACCTAAATGCCCCTCGACAAATGAATGGATAAATAACATGTGGTACATATATACAATGGAATATTACTCAGCCATGAAAGGAAGGAAATTGGGGCATTTTCTGAGACTTGGATGGATCTAGAGACTCATACAGAGAGAAGTAAGTCAGAAAGAGATAAACAAATATCATATATTAACGCATGTATGTGGAACATAGAAAAATGGTACAGATGAACTGGTTTGCAGGGCAGAAGTTGCAACACAGATGTAGAGAACAAACGTATGGACACCAAGGGGGGAAAGCTGTCAGGGGGTGTGGATGGTGGTGTGATGAATTGGGCAATTGGGATTGACATGTATACATTGATGTGTATAAAATTGATGACTAATAAGAACCTGCTGTATAAAAAATAAAATAAAATAAAATTCAAAAATTAAAAAAAACATTCATTCATTCAACATTTACTAAAAAAAAAAAAAAATACTATATGGTACTGGAAGAACAACAGAAATACTGATCAATGGAACAGGATAGAAAGCCCAGAGTTAAACCCATACACATATGGTCACCTAATCTTTGATAACGACAGCAAGAATATACAGTGGAGAAAAGACAGGCTCTTTGATAAGTGGTGCTGGGAAAACTGGACAGCTACACGTAAAAGAATGAAATTCGAACACTGCCTAACACCATACACAAAAGTAAACTCAAAATGAAACAAAGACCTAAATGTAAGGCCAGACACTATCAAACTCTTAGAGGAAAACATAGGCAGAACACTCTATGACATAAATCACAGCAAGATCCTTTTTGACCCACCTCCTAGAGAAATGGAAATAAAAGCAAAAATAAACAAATGGGACATAATGAAACTTCAAAGCTTTTGCCCAGCAAAAGAAACCATAAACAAGACGGAAAGACAACCCTCAGAATGAGAGAAAATACTTGCAAATGAAGCAACTGACAAAGGATTAATCTTCAAAATTTACAAGCAGCCCATGCAGCTCAATATCAAAAAAACAAAAAACTCAATCCAAAAATGGGCAGAAGACCTAAATAGACATTTTGCCAAGAAGATATACAGATTGCTAACAAACACATGAAAGAATGCTCAACATCATTAATCATTAGAGAAATGCAAATCAAAACTACAATGAGGGCTTACCTGGTGGAGCAGTGGTTGAGAGTTTGCCTGCCGATGCAGGGGACATGGATTCTTGCCCTGGTCCAGGAATATCCCGCATGCCACGGAGCGGCTGGGCCCTTGAGCCATGGCCGCTGAGCCTGTGCATCCAGAGCCTGTGCTCTGCAACGGGAGAAGCTGCAACAGTGAGAGGCCCACGTACTGCAAAAAAACACAAAAAACACAAAAACACAAAAATTCCAATGAGATATCATCTTACACCAGTCAGAATGGCCATCATCAAATAATCTACAAATGATAAATGCTGGAGAGGGTGTGGAGAAATAGAACCCTCTTGCACTCTTGGTTGGAATGTAAATTGATACAGCCAATATGGAGAACAGTATGGAGGTTCCTTAAAAACCTAAAAATAGAACTACCATATGACCCAGGAATACCACTACTGGGAAGATACCCTGAGAAAACCATAATTTAAAAAGAGTCATGTACCAAAATGTTCATTGCAGCTGTATTTACAATAGCCAGAACATGGAAGCAACCTAAGTGTCCATGAACAGATGGATGGTTAAAGAAGGTATGGCACATATATACAATGGAATATTACTCAGCCATAAGAAGAAACAAAATTGAGTTATTTGTAGTGAGATGGACCTAGAGGCTGTCATACAGAGTGAGATAAGTCAGAAAGGGAAAAACAAATACCATATGCTAACACATATATATGGAATCTAAAAGGAAAAGAAAAAAAAAGTGGTCTTGAAGAACCTAGGGGCAAGACAGGAATAAAGACACAGACCTACCAGAGAATGGACTTGAGGATACTGGGAGGGGGTAGTATAAGCTGGGACAAATTGAGAGAGTGACATGGACTTATATATACTACCAAATGTAAAATAGATAGCTAGTGGGAAGCAGCCGCACCACACAGGGTGATCAGCCTGGTGCTTTGTGACCACTGAGAGGGGTGGGATAAGGAGGGTGGGAGGGAGGGAGATGCAAGAGGGAAGAGTTATGGGGACGTATGTATATGTATAACTGATTCACTTTGTTATAAAGCAGAAACTAATACACCTTTGTAAAGCAATTATACTCCAATAAAGAAGTTAAAAAAAAAAGAGCCTTTTAAGAATAACTGGTAGTAGACTTTTCTGACATTGTATTGCATCTTCTTTGGCTATATTTGGGCTAGGGTTCCCTTAGGTGACATTTCTGTCTGAAGAATAACTTGCATTTCTACATTGGTTTGTGTGTGTGCCTGTGAGCATTTGCTTGAGCTAACCACTCATTACTCTGGGGAAGCACATTAGATTAAAATTAAGTCTAAAATATAAATTGAATGTATACTAAAGGTATGGTATTGTGCTAAGTTTGTGGGAGTGGGGTGGTCAGGGAATGGAAAAAGACACTTAAAAAATGAAGTAGAAATATCATTGGAGATTCTTTCATGTCTGCGTATATATCCCCTATCGGGCACAAGGGCTGTGAGTGGAGAGACCTGTTTCTAATAATGTGGACATCAGCACAGAATGACTGTGATATTAGGTCAAATCATAAACTTCTTTGTCTTTAGATGCCACACACTCAAAACTTGTACAGAGCAATTGTTTCCAGAGTGATGCTCACAGTCAGAGGTGCTCACAAAATAAGATGATTCATTGAGGTGTGAAAAGAGAATATCAAAACTGATACTAGCAAAAGGATAAAAGTACTAACAGTTAATTTTTCATTTGACATGGGAGGCCTTTCTCAGTCCTTAAGTCAGTCATGTGATTCACAGTGGCCTTGAGGTATCCAGAGAGGAGGATGTGGATTCATTCCATAGTTCAGAGGGTTGGGTTGGGTACCATTGCTGCTTTATTCTCTTTTAGTTTATATATGCCCAGGTAAGTGGATTTGTGAATTACATTATCTTCTTTTACCTAAACCACACTTCATAGACTGGTGACTAATAATAATCCTGTGAGGATACTGTGCATTAAAAGTCATGTTAACAGTACAAGCCCCAGAGAACTTCCTGGTGAGGACATGGTAGAGCCTCAGTCTTCCTCAGCCCTCTGCCAGGTGAAGATCTAAAATTGATCTAAATCAATAAACTTAAAAAAAATTAAATAAATAAAATTGATCTTCCCACTCATTGGTCAGACAATGAGTGGGAAAGTAAACAACTCTTGAAAATGGGAGGGGTAGTTAGGGAGTTTGGGATTGACATGCACACACTGTTATATTTAAAAAGAATAACCAACAAGGACCTACTGTATAGTACAGGGAAGTCTCCTCAATATTATGTAACAAACTAAGTGGGAAAAGATTTTGAAATAGAACAGATACATGTATATGTATAACTGAGTCACTTTGCTGTACACCTGAAACTAACACAACATTGTTAATCAACTATACTCCAATATGAAATAAAAAAAAAAAAACTCTCACATAAGAACATTGGAAATATCAAGAAAATTTCTCTAACCTGCTTGGACTATAGATAAGCTAGAAGTTGAGTAGCAAAATTCCATACTTTTGCTCATTGGGTACATAGGATTGAAAAGTGATTTCATGACGAGCCAGCAGAGTTGAGATTATGCCTTCATCGATGGGCATTCTGTATCTTCATGAGATTCCTATTACAGTTAGAGCAGCTATGAAAATGAATGATCAAAACAAACTGAAATTTTCTGCATACAGGTCTTTTTTCTCCTTAAGTAGGTTTATTCCTAGATATTTTATTCTTTTTGTTGCAATGGTAAATGGGAGTGTTTTCTTGATTTCAATTTCAGATTTTTCATCATTAGTGTATAGGAATGCCAGAGATTTCTGTGCATTAATTTCGTATCCTGCTACTTTACCAAATTCATTGATTAGCTCTAGTAGTTTTCCGGTAGCATCTTTAGGATTCTCTATGTATTGTATCATGTCATCTGCAAACAGTGACAGCTTTACTACTTCTTTTCCAATTTGGATTCCTTTTATTTCCTTTTCTTCTCTGATTGCTGTGGCTAACACTTCCAAAACTATGTTGAATAAGAGTGGTGAGAGTGGGCAACCTTGTCTTGTTCCTGATCTTAGTGAAATGCTTTCAGTTTTTCACCATTGAGGACGATGTTGGCTGTGGGTTTGTCATATATGGCCTTTATTATGTTGAGGAAAGTTCCCTCTATGCCTACTTTCTAGCAGGGTTTTTATCATAAAAGGAAGTTGAATTTTGTCAAAAGCTTTCTCTGCATCTATTGAGATGATCATATGGTTTTTCTCCTTCAATTTGTTAATATGGTGTATCACATTGATTGATTTGCATATATTGAAGAATCCTTTCATTCCTGGAATAAACCCCACTTGATCATGGTGTATGATCCATTTAATGTGCTGTTGGATTCTCTTTGCTAGTATTTTATTGAGGATTTTTGCATCTATGTTCATCAGTGATATTGGCCTGTAGTTTTCTTTCTTTGTGACATCCTTTTCTGGTTTTGGTATCAGGGTGATGGTGGCCTTGTAGAATGAGTTTGGAAGTGCTCCTCCCTCTGCTATATTTTGGAAGAGTTTTTGAAGGATAGGTGTTAGCTCTTCTCTAAATGTTTGATAGAATTCACCTGTGAAACCATCTGGTCCTGGGCTTTTGTTTGTTGGAAGATTTTTAATCACAGTTTCAATTTCAGTGCTTGTGATTGGTCTGTTCATATTTTCTATTTCTTCCTGATTCAGTCTTGGCAGGTTGTGCCTTTCTAAGAATTTGTCCATTTCTTCCAGGTTGTCCATTTTATTGGCATAGAGTTGCTTGTAGTAATCTCTCATGATCTTTTGTATTTCAGTGTCAGTTATTACTTTTCCTTTTTCATTTCTAATCCTACCTAAGGAGACAAAAGACCTGTATGCATAAAATTCTAAGACACTGATGAAAGAAATTAAAGATGATACAAATAGATGGAGAGATACACCATGTTCTTGGATTGGAAGAATCAACATTGTGAAAACGACTCTACTATTCTAAGCAGTCTACAGATTCAATGCAATCCCTATCAAACTATCACTGGCATTTTTCACAGAACTAGAACAAAAAATTTCACAATTTGTATGGAAACACAAAAGACCCCGAATAGCCAAAGCAATCTTGAGAATGAAAAACAAAGCTGGAGGAATCAGGCTCCCTAACTTCAGACTATACTACAAAGCTAGAGTAATCAAGACAGTATGGTACTGGCACAAAAACAGAAAGATAGATCAATGGAAAAGGATAGAAAGTCCAGAGAAAAACCTACGCATATATGGTCACATTATCTTTGATAAAGGAGGCAGGAATATACAATGGAGAAAGGACAGCCTCTTCAATAAGTGGCGCTGGGAAAACTGGACAGGTACATGTAAAAGTATGAGATTAGATCACTCCTTAACACCGTACACAAAAATAAGCTCAAAATGGATTAAAGACCTAAATGTAAGGCCGGAAACTATCAAATTCTTAGAGGAAAATATAGGCAGGACACTCTATGACATAAGTCACAGCAAGATCCTTTTTGACCCACCTCCTAGAGAAATGGAAATAAAAACAAAAATAACCAAATGGGGCCTAATGAAACTTCAAAGCTTTTGCACAGCAAAGGAAACCATAAACAAGACCGAAAGACAACCCTCAGAATGGGAAAAAATGTTTGCAAATGAAGCAACTGACAAAGGATTAATCTCCAAAATTTATAAGCAGCTCATGCAGCTTAATAACAGAAAAACAAACAACCCAATCCAAAAATGGGCAGAAGACCTAAATAGACATTTCTCCAAAGAAGATATACAGACTGCCAACAAACACATGAAAGAATGCTCAACATCACTAATCATTAGAGAAATGCAAATCAAAACTACAATGAGATGTCATCTCACACCAGTCAGAATGGGCATCATCAAAAAATCTAGAAACAATAAATGCTGGAAAGGGTATGGAGAAAAGGGAACCCTCTTGCACTTTTGGTGGGAATGTAAATTGATACAGCCACTGTGGAGAACAGTATGGAGGTTCCTTAAAAAACTACAAATAGAACTACCATATGACCCAGCAATCCCACTACTGGGCATATACCCTGAGAAAACCATAATTCAAAAACAGTCATGTACCAAAGTGTTCATTGCAGCTCTATTTACAATAGCCCAGAGATGGAAACAACCTAAGTGTCCATCATCAGATGAATGGATAAGGAAGATGTGGCACGTATATACAATGGAATATTACTCAGCCAAAAAAGAAATGAAATTGAGCTAATTGTAATGAGGTGGATAGACCTAGAGTCTGTCATACAGAGTGAAGTAAGTCAGAAAGAGAGAGACAAATACTGTATGCTAACACATATATATGGAATTTAAGGGAAAAGAAATGTCATGAAGAACCTAGGGCTAAGACAGAAATAAAGACAGAGACCTACTAGAGAATGGACTTGAGGATATGCGGAGGGGGAAGGGTAAGCTGTGACAAAGCGAGAGAGAGGCATGGACATATATACACTACCAAACATAAGGTAGATAGCTAGTGGGAAGCAGCCGCATAGCACAGGGAGATCAGCTCGGTGCTTTGTGACCGCCTGGAGGTGTGGGATAGGGAGAGGCTGGGAGGGAGGGAGACTCAAGAGGGAAGAGATATGGGAACATATGTATATATATAACTGATTCATTTTGTTATAAAGCGGAAACTAACACACCATTGTAAAGCAATTATACTCCAATAAAGATGTTAAAAAAACAAACAAACCTGAAATCATTGCTGGACCTTACAATTGTTCTATCACAACGTATTAAACCAAGACTCTCTGAAATGGGAAGCATATTTAGTCTGAAGCCTTTTGCTGAAAATATTACCATGAATAACATTTTCAATTTCAGCAAAAGGCTAACATTAAATTATAATTACATAATAAAATTAAAATGTAAATATTGGTCATTTCATTTTTTTCTCATTTAAAAAATATGGTTTAATATAAGTTTTATAATGAGTGTACATATTTATAGTATGTATATGTGTATATATATATATATATGTTTGTTTTCTTGTCTGTTTAATCTGTTTATTTATTTATATGGGGTCAGTTAGCTCAATTTTTTTCCTGGAAAGTATATATGATCAAAAACTGTTGGAAGCCACTGGATTTGTGGAATATAAAGCTACTTTTGAAAATATTTTATATGAGCATAGTAGTAATGATAGAGAATGCTATCTGAAAGGCCAAGTATAAAGATACTAGCCCATATGATCAGTTAGGGCAATTAAATGTAAGCAGGTGCGAAAAGAAATTTGATTAAATGGGGATGATTTAATTTTTCTAAAATAATACAATTCAAATTCTTCTCTCTTCTCTTCAAGGCTGTGCTGCACTCCCCCAGCCTCTTCTGCCTTACTACTCAGTGTGTATTTGTACAAATCCTCCTCTCCAGCCTGAAGGCTCTCTGCCTCCAAAATAGAGTTGGTACCTGCTCCGTGCAGATGTCTCTTTCCCATTCCCCCTCTGAAATGCCCTGTTGTGTCCTATTGATCTTCTTGTTGTATCCAAATCCTGATCATCCTTCCTGACCAAGGTCAAATCTCTTCTCCTCCTACAATCTTCTCAGACCACTTTAGCCTGCAATCTTCTTTCTTTTTTAAACTAATAGCAGTTTCTATCTCTGCCACTCATTTGACAATCAACTCTATAATGCATTGTGACAGCTCTGATATTACATTGTGCCATATCGTTATTTCCCTCTTTTGTTTTTCATTTTTTATCTATTTCCCCTCATATTTTTCTTTATAACTGAAACTTCATTCAAACATCCTTTATGGTACGGCTGGCATTTTCCCCTTCTGATACACATTTTCTTAATCTGTGTTCAGTATGTAATTAGACTCAGGGAAGGTGTTTCATAAATATTAGTTGTTAGAATAAAGGATAGGCAGTTCTGTTTGATGTTGCCTTTCCTCAGTTGAAATAGAATGAAAGGATATACTCATAGGGCTGAGGTAAGGATGAAATGAACAATGTATGTAAAGTGGAAGACAGAGCACAACTTGGTAAATTTTACTTTCTCCAGAATTAACTCACTAATGGAAATTTTTATGTCACAAAACTACCAAGTTATTTTGAAGCAGAAGTTGAACAGTAATGAATGATTTGAGGCATCATTCATTCATTCACTTCGACACTAAAGAGGATGTTTAAAATTTTCATTTTCCTGTGCCTTCTTTTCTTATTATGTCAATTATTATTCTCTCCCGTGATCAAGAGAAGGGATTATAATTTTCTTCACTCATTGATAATTGATGCTAATAGTATGATGGTCTCTTCGACAATTCAATATACTGACCACAATGAAAAAAAAAGAAAAGAAATAGACGCACACACACACCTGCAGTGCACTTAATCACACCAGAAGCTTTCTGCTGACAGATATTTAACTCATTAATTCTGTTTGGCTGTTGGTCTGACACCATCACTATAATACAATATGAAGTGCTAATTATCACAAAATCCAATGATACAATTTACCGGGAGAGAAAAACCTTTTTTCTTTCTTTATTGGAAGCAGCCTGCTCCTTCTCTTAAATTTGGTCAGCATTTACTGTGATAGAAGAGGAAACCATGGCACCATATTTGACTTGAGCCCTAACTAATGCAAAGAACAGTTCACTCTCAATCCATGTTATTTTTCAGATAATTCAGCACATTACTGGGTACTTAAGAGTTTCTGCTGGTAATCTAAGAAGAAAAAACAAATCTGAGATTCTGTATCCCTTCAAGTGGGGGCTCTGCTGACTCAGATGATGAGCTGCAGAGGCCAGGATCTTCTGCCTTTGAATCCATTTGTGTGCACAGGCACTGAAGGGCTGAGAATCCGTTTCCTCCCATTTCCTAAATTAAGTGGGCTGGTCAGTTTCAATATTCCTTCCAGGTCCAGATTTCTTAAAAACAAAGTCACCATTGCCAGAGACTTCCTGAAGAGTGTGTATGTGAATCCAGAAGTCTGGGAACTGCCAGCTGCTTCCTAGTGCAGGCTTCTGATTCTAAGCACACATCTAAGGAGTGCTTGGAGAGTCCTTCCCAGAGCACCCGCTGCCTCTTGTGGAAAATTGCCTCACTGCCTCGGGTTCTCCAGTCACCCAAGTCCTCCTATTGACTTAGTCAAGGTCTGGTGATCCCTGAATAGCCTTTCCTTTCCCTTGTGGTCAGTTAATAATTGAGCAGCCATTTTTGTACCTGGAGGCATCACTAACCTCATCCATTTCAGCTTTTCTTTGGCAGATCTCCTAAACCCTGTGCTTTCTTTCTCCCCACCCCCATTTTATTTATTTATTTATTCTTTTTTAAATTGATGTATAGTTGATTTATAATGTTGTGTTAGTTTCAGGTGCACAGCGAAGTGATTCAGTTATACATATACATGTATCTATTCTTTTTCAAGTTCTTTTCCCATTTAGGTTACTGCAGAATATTGAACAGAGTTCCCTGTGCTATACAGTAGGTCCTTGTTGGTTATCTATTTTAAATATAGTAGTGTGTACATGTCAATCCCAAACTCCCAATTTATCCCTCCCCTGCCACCTTTCCCCTTTGGTAACCAGTAGTTTGTTTTCTAATTCTGTGAGTCTGCTTGTGTTTTGTAAATAAGTTCATTTGGATCATATTTTTTTTGATTCTGCATATAAGAGATATCATATATTTGTCTTTCTCTGTCTGACTTCATCTCTAGGTCAATCTGTGTTGCTACAAGTGACATTATTTCATTTTTTTGGGTGGCTGAGTAATATTCCGTTGTGCATATATACCACATCTTCTTTATTCATTCATCTGTCGATGGACATTTAGGTTGCATCCATGTCTTGGCTATTGTAAATAATCCTGCGATGAACACAGGGTGCAGGTATCTTTTTGAACTAAAGTTTATTCTGATATCTACATGGCCTGTGCCTGTGGGTGGTGAGTGGAAAGTTGGGACATGGAGTATGTGTGTATGAAGAGGGATTGCTGTGGGTGGAGAGGAGGGGGAAGGAATGAGTAGGGCTGTGCCCTGCTCCTGGAATGTGCTCTCTATCTGCCAGACCATCAATCTCACCTCTTTCAATATAATTCCATTTACTTAATTCCTTATTCCTGGAGCTCACAGAATGCAGCAATAGGAGAATGGCAAGGAAATTTTTCAGGGCACAAACCTCTTTAAAAAGTTCATTTTATGTGCAATGAATGAAATATTGACTGTCCAGTATATTATTTTAAAAACAGCGCAGGACTGTCTGGTTATATTACAATGTCTATCTTCTCATGTGTCAGCAACAAGTAATGTTGAAGGAGGCCTAATTATCATATTCGCAGTGGTCCAGGTAGTAAAACAGTTATGCTTTGCGTCGTTCAGGATGTTCAGAGCTGAAATAGATAAACTATGTGGAGACTAGTAATAGGTAATTATTCTCTACTTACATATTCAGCCTCATAATTCTAAATTAAGGTAAGTGGAAAAAGCTTATAAAATATTCAAAGCTCCTTTATCTTTCCTCCTCCCTCTTATTAGAAACTATGCATGAATTTGCATAGAATAAACTGAGCTCATAAATCAAAGAAGAAACTGCAAGAATGCTCTTTGTAAGTTATAATTTAAGGTTAACTGTAGCACATTTTGCTTACTGTATTATTAATGACTTTCGTTCACTCATGACAAGATTACATATTAAAAATTGTTGGTAGACAAAACTCAGTTCATAATCAATTTACTTCTTAATGTGAGCAATCTGTGTGCATCCCTACAGTAGAGGCAGGTTTAGTGAGGATAATGGAAGGAGTGCCTTGGGAAGGATGGTTCTCACACAGTCAAGCTCCCTCAGGGGTGTGATTGACAGGCAGCCTCAAAGGGGAATGAGGCCACTGATGCTGGGCATACCTGGACCGCTCAGGTGGGGCTCTGGGCTGCTCCCTGAGGCTCTGGACTTGGACTCCACCCCCAATCAGGGGAGTGGTGGGTACTTCCCCACCACTTGCCAATACTTGATGTCTTTTCGGTCTCACAGCCTCATGTTTTAAAATTCATCGCATCCACTTACTAGAAAATGTATTCCTTTTGCACTATTAAGCCGAGTCCCTTTCAACGTGCTTTCTCAAATCAGGTTTTCAGATACTTGAGCTGTCCTTCTCATTTCCTCTTGTTCTTCTTTTCCATGGCATGTTTAGATTTCTAACCAGTTCCTCGTCTTGCTCTTCACTTTTGTGTTTCAGTGTTGCTGCTCCGCTGTAGAAACACTCCTCCTCCACTTGAACAAAGGATTGCCAACCCTGCCTCTGCAGTTACATCTTTCTGCCTCCTGGGCCCACCTGAGGGTAAAGTTTTCACTTGAGTAGATTTAGATACCAGCTGCCTTCTGATGCTTGTGCTACAGAAGGATTTACTCTCATTCTCAGCTAGGGAAGCAGAGAGACAGACAGACAGAATGTTCACAGGTTATTTCTCTGGAAGTCGGCCCGGGTGAGTTTGCTATTGTGCTTGTGTCTTGTGTGGCAGCCCTGGCTCTGCTCCAGGTAGAATTTTGGAGGAAGAACCATCTCTGAGTTGTGTACATGCCTGGGTGTCTTCTGAATGTGTGGGGAAGCACCTGAAAATCTTACACTGAAATGTTCAATTGCTATATTTCATTAATGCTTTAAATCCTAGTATTGTAGATTCAGATGAATTGGCATTAATTTATCTAAAGAGTGCCTAGAAATTATGTCAGAAGCCTTGATCATACTGTGAACACCTGAGGTTTCTGCTCCTTGGGATGAGGAACCTTTGATGTAGATGTAACAGTACCTATAAGATGGAGAAAGCATTGGCTGTAGATTATAAACTATCACCAGGAAGGATCGGGGTGGAGAATTGTTTCTTATTTGATACCAATTTCTAAGCAATGGGACTGACTTCCTGTCTTGACCTCTCCTGCCTCAGAGACCCCCACCCCATCCACATGCAAACACTCCAAGGAAATGAGAAATATTCAGAGGGACTTAATGCAAAACCAGAGGAGGTACAAAGAAAAAAGAATGTGTCAATGTATGGTGTTGGCAGAAATGAGAAGTGAGCCTGAGAAACGCACCGAGGTGTGAGGTGGCATGGGTGCTCGAAAGGGGAGGTGATTCATCTCAGATGTAAAGAAAGCCGGGACATTCATTAAATTTAAATTAAATGAGAGGATGAAAGGAAAAGTCAAAAGGGACTATTTTCTGCCTGACTTAAAAATTGAGTGTTCTTAAGGATTGCATCTTCAACGTTTTCTACTTGACTCTCCTCTTGGTGGCCTCATTACTCTCTGGGCTTCAGCTCTGCCTCTTAATCCCTGACTCTTACATCTCTCAACTCAGTGCAGCCTACACTTCTGACTTGTGCTTTCAGTGCCCTGCCTTACTTTTTCCCAAGCAGCACCTCAAAATTACCATGTCCCAAACAGAACCCTTCTTTCCCATCCAAACAACCCCTTGGACTCTCCGTCTCTGTGCACTACAGTCACCCTCCCAGACCTCAGGCTGGGCTCCAGGCCCTCTGGATCCTACCCAACATCTTCCATATTGCCCCTCGCTTGCAGCCCCTGGACTTGCCTTAGCACAGGTGGCTTCCTAAAACAAACTTTTGGTCATGCCATTTCCTTATTTAAAATCTTTCACTGGCTCTTTAAATGATCAATTCAGATTTCTCAGCATGGGTATATAACCCTTATGATCTTCCTCATGTCTACCTGTTTATTATCTTCTACTTTTCAACTATAGACTTGTAGATTTCAAATCAAAAATTTCTCTCAACCTCTCTCTCTGTCTCTCTCTTTCTCCCATAACACCTAAATTTTAGGCAGTCACTCTTTATTTCACATTTAGCTAAAGGCAGATATTTTATTTCTCTAATGTTGCCAAAATGTTAATTTAATTCATTAAAAATGTATTGTGTATCTATAATGAAATTCTAGGAGTTGGAGGAGGTGGGGGAGTGAAGATGGTTGAGTAAGAGCAGAGAGAGTAGGAAACAGAGAAGACCCAAAGGACCTTGCGACTCTGTAGCAGCCCCCCTTCCTTTCCAGGAGCATAACAATCAGAAGCCCTGGGGAACGGTCCCACTGAGCAGAGTCCACACTGTCCCGGGCAAATTGTAATCCTAGGTGGTCTGACCTTCCTTTGAGTGGAGACCGAGTAATGGATTCAAACTAACTGACCAGCTCACAAGAGCTACTTTCCCAGCTTTTTAAACTCAGAGGCACAATACCCCAAATTAAAACTTGAAATGGGACTTCATTATTACAATGGAGTTATTACAGTGTTTATTTTTCATATGGTTACATTAACTCCAGCTGAGCTCACCTATGAGATTTTAGGCTCTCTAATTTGCCGAGTTCAGTTTGTCACAAGCAGTTCAGTTTAGTTCCTCTATTGCCATGAGGTCCATCAGAGGAGAAGGCCTTAATGTTAATTAAAGTGCCGCATTGCCTTTGTATCTCAGGGGGAACTGTGACTTCCAAAGTCGGGAGAAAGATCCATGCTTTCCACCTAAATAAGTATTGTGTGTTCTCATTTTGAGTGGGGCAAGCCCAGAATGGTGGGGGAATGGGAATTAAGAAAAGTGGATACAAAGTGTGGCGGGGGAGGAAAGGAGAGACTCAGTTTCTGTATTTCTGCTACTTGCTAGAGAGTCACATAACAAAACTGTAAACATTACAATATAGGAATTTCTTAGTAGCTCATTTGAAAGTTACTCCTCCAAAGTCACAAAATCATTCATAATTAATTGTCAATTGATTGATGCAAGCATATGCCATAGGAGTTCTGAGGAGGTGAGATCAATGTGGATTGAGGCAACACAAGGGTCCTGAACAAAGACTAGGACTGAAGTGTGAAACGGCAGGAACAGCTTTTTTTCTTCTTTTTTTTTTTTTTTTCTTTTTTTTGCGGTACGCGGGCCTCTCACTGTTGTGGCCTCTCCCGCTGCAGAGCACAGGCTCCAGACGCGCAGGCTCAGCAGCCATGGCTCACGGGCCCAGCCGCTCCGCAGCATGTGGGATCTTCCCGGACCGGGGCACGAACCCGTGTCCCCTGCATCGGCAGGCGGACTCTCAACCACTGCGCCACCAGGGAAGCCCCAGGAACAGCTTTTTTAAAAAATCATCTTTATTGGAGTATAATTGCTTTACAATCGTGTGTTAGTTTCTGCTTTATAACAAAGTGAATCAGTTATACATATATGTATGTTCCCATATCTCTTCCCTCTTGCGTCTCCCTCCCTCCCACCCTCTCTATCCCACCCCTCTAGGTGGTCACAAAGCACCGAGCTAGTCTCCCTGTGCTATACGGCTGCTTCCCACTAGCTATCTATTTTACGTTTGGTAGTGTATATATGTCCGTGCCACTCTCTCATGAGGGTGGGAAGGCAAAGGTGGCCTCTGGGTGACATGAATTCACAGTGCCGTGATGCTCCCAATAGGGGGCAGCGCAGACGCTGACTGAAGCAGAATATATACCACACCTGGGCAAACTGTCCTTGATGCATTCATTGCATGGGGAGAAAACTTGTCTTGAGGGCTTGCACTGAAGTCCCTTAGATCTGGTCAACTATTTTGTGTTCAACTCTATGTTTTGTATGGAAACGTACAGAGCACTTCTCCATTTCCCCTCCTCATTCCATTCTATAGAGGATGCTAACAGCTGTTGACACTTTGTTATGTATCCTTTCAGCTCTCTTTCTATGCACTTATATATGTAGATACAGATACATATTCATATATATACATATATTCATACAAATTCTAAACCTAATGGGGTCATTTATATGTATACAATTCTTATGAGCTGCTTAATTTATTGCCTACACATGTACATGGACGATACTGCCTCATCAGTTGCCTTCATTCTTTTTTGTTCCACAGTGTCCTATAATAATGGACATCCCTTGGTTTAGTTAACCAATATGTTACAGATGGGCATTTAGCATGTTTTCAATTTTTCCCTAGGGCAAAAATCATCTTGATATTTATGCTTTTGTACCAAGTATTCATTTCTCTGTAAGACAGGTTCATAAAAGTAGACTTGTTAATTTTGAAAAACAGAAAAGCTATTAGATTAAGTTCCAAAAAGATTCTATTCACATCCCACCAAAGTATATAATATGTGTTAATGCCCACTTACCTACATTGGGGAAAATCCCCGATTTTTCTGTTTGCAAAATTGATGGGTGAGAAATGGTATTTTGTTTAAAAATACATGTTTTTGATTACTAATGAGGTTTAACATCTTTTTTATGTGATTGGCCATTTTATGTTTTTCAAGTCTTTTTTCTATGGTTCCAAAGAAACCATTTGTCTCATTTCTATTTCTCATTAATTAGAATAAAATCAGTTTGACTTCCACCAAATTTTTTCCTAACCATCAAATACCTAAGCCAAGGAATGTGAAAGTGCTAAGTGAGTTAAATAATCAATTGAATATGTATTCACGGAGCAATTAATGCCTCTAGTGTGTGCTGGATATTGTTGGGGATACGGCTCTGGCTTTTAAGAAGCTTATATGATCTTTTAGGGTGATAAGACTCAACCTATAATCAAGGTAGTACTGTTGTTTACTAGACCCCAAGGACTGTAGGAAACCCTGGTAGAGAGGTGCCCTGTGGATTAGATCTGGAAAAGGCTTACTGAAGGAGTCATAGTTTTCATAATCTTGAGAGAAGCTTGTTGGAGGAAGGGAGTGCATTTTAGGTTGGGAAGCATAGTGTGAGCCAAGGCACTAAGTGGGTAAATTGAAGCTTTTGGAGAGTAACAAGGAGTGCAGCCATATTGAAGCAGGAATTATGGAAACCTACAGGAGTGCGCAAATTCTTGAGCTGCTCTGAATACTCTTCCAGGCCCCATCACACACACACACACACACACACTCACACACACACACACACACATAGATTACTGTTTCAATCTCCACTACAGGGGGTTTGCCTCTGCCCATTCTTGTTTTGACCTGCTTTTGTGAGACTGTAGGCAGGGAGTTGGGCTTTCAGGCTCAGGGTTCGGGAGGACAGATAAGGACAGGGTCAAAGCTCTACCCTGTAAAGCTACACTGGATCCCCCAGGAAGCTGCTGGATCAGAGACCTGCCTGATTGCAGCCCCTAAAGCCTCCTAATTTTGTCCAGAGGTGCCATTGCTGCAATTACAGTCCAAACCCAGAGTCAATTACTCACTGTGTGAATCACCCCCAAAAGATTGCTTTTCCCTTTTCCATTAGTATCACACATAATTGCACTCTGTATGGTTCCTAAACTTTTATTCCTGACTTCAGTGTCCTTGAAGATGTTGGGTGGTTATAAAGTCCCTTCAGCTCCTATCACTGACCTCACTGACACTTTCTATAAGGTTCTTTTACTATTTACTTCATTAACAATACACCCCATCACCTACTATTAATTTTTCAGCTCCTCATGAGTAAAGAATCACTGTGTTTTCCCTGCTGATTTTTCCATATGTTCATCCCTCCCTCTTTTTATTTGTCTCCCTATTAATGGAGAATGTTAACACTCATGTACCCTAGAGTTGTAGGGATGCCTGATTTTGATGGTTCTGTGTTTTCTTTTTGATGGGCACTCTCCATTGCAGACCCTGCCCTTCCCTACCTCTTGGTCCAAAAGATCACCATGAGCCGACCCAGGGCATGACCTCTGTCTGGCTTTCTCCCTGTTTCAATGTCAAGCTGCAGCTAAGCCCTGCTTTCACTCTCTTCCTGCTATTGAGTGTGGCTGTCCCATATATTACCTGCCCTTAGGGTTTATTAAATGGGATCAACAAATTCATCATTAATAATGTAGCAGCTGCTAACTATCACATATGAGTTAATAAAGGCAAAGCCATGCTGAGCTCTCAGCAACAAGGGAGACACAGGATGAGAAGAAGCTGGTGGTAGATAGAGTAGGGTATCAACCTAGCTAGATGAAGGAAGGGGGAAGGCAGTCCTCCATCTGACATCCAGAGGGCACTGTTGCATATTTGGGCCACAACTCATGCAAAAGGCCTAGTCTGGTTAAAAAAAAAAAAAATCATCAGTAGGGAATTTCAGGCAGTGGTGATATTTCCAGAAAGCCAAATTAATAGCAGTGGCTCTTGAAGACATTTCACAGGTAGTGCATCTACCAGCAGTGGAGTATACGGTGGGGTGAGGCATTCAGAAGGCAGTCAGAGCAGGCAGATGACACAACACAGTGTGCAAACATTCCAGACATGTGTGCAAGGTCTCAGGCCAGGAGCCCAGGGACCGTGAAGTACTGGAACCCAAGTTAAGGTATGGTCATGAGACAGGGCAAGCAGAGCAAGGGATTCTAGGAGGCATATAGAGGATGTATGAGAATTCAGAGAGCACAACCAAGTGTCTAGTCATGAATTTTATGATATTTTTCCTCTACAACTAATGTCTCACTCAAATTCAATAGGATCTGTGTGTTCTGTCTCTTACAAATTGTCTTCCTCAAATCTTTTCGATTTAGTTTCCATGAAAGAAATAATTATATTTATTTTGAATTCATACTTTATTGGTTTACATATTATTTATTTAAAATGTGTCATTATAATAAAAAGCCCAAAATGGCAAAAATGTGTTTGGTCATAAACACAACTGACTTTTGGTGGTGAGTATGGAACTCACAGGTGGGAACAGAAGTATGTAGGCAAACCAGGGAATCTCCTCCCAGTCAGCTGCTTTTAGTTTGCTCTGGGAATAAGAGAGAACAACAATTAATCCTAAGTGTGAGGTAAGTGTCATCTCCTGTCGTTCACTACACTGCTTCTCAGCCAGAAGGAGGAAATTATAAGGCCCTGAAGGATGAGGGATCAAGAATTCAAGGAGGGAGTGTGGTGAATGATGAAGGGTGATAAGAGTTGCTTAAAATCTTATATTTATATATGCTTACTGGTGTATATACATACATGTGTGCAGGCAGGTGCATGAAAGTGTATGTGTGTGTGTGTGTGCATGTATTGCAAAGAAATAATGATCTTTGTGAAGGCAACTGTAAGCAAAGAGGTGCAGTTAGAGGCCAGATTGCAAATAATTAAGGAGTGTTTAAATGGCAAGGCAGTTGAAATAGCAGGTGTGGACTATTCTTGAATTAGGAGCCCAGGTAAAGGAGAATGATAAGGAGTTCAGTGGAGGAGCAAGGGGGGACCAAGACAGATTTTGTAACATAAAGAAGACAAGATCATGTTTATAGTTGAAAGTAGCATGCTAATGGAGAGGGATATTGAAAGGTGAAGAGGAAGAGTTAGGGAGTTGAGAAGATGTACTAAAAAAGCAAAGGCAAATAATACAAATATCTGCCCCAGAAGAGCAGGGAAAGTTCTAAGACAAAAGCAGAGATGTATTAAAACACAGACACAGGATTCTGCAACCTCTACTAGAAGAGGATCTATAGATATATATAGATAGGAACAATGTTTTAAGGCAATGAAGTTACTGGGGATAAAATACATATATATAAATCATATAAATGAGGGACTCAGAACTATGTAAGTGCATCAGGAAAGGCTTACCAGGTAAGGATAAGACTGAAATCTGAACTGAAATATGAAAGGGATTTTCCAAGCAAACTAATGGGGAGGCAATTCTGGGCAGAGGACTCACAGATGCAATCTCACAGAGGTGAACAATGCAGAGTTGGGATTAGTGATTTGGTGTGGCATCTGAGCAAAGTAATTATGGCTGGGGTGGGGAGTGGGGGGGAGGCTGAAGCTGGACACATCGGCACAGAAAAGATCTTATTTTAGCATTTTTATTCTTAGAGTGAGGAGATTGGATTTTACCCTGTAGTTTGGGGACCTCTGTCTAACAATGATTTTCGAAAATCTGATTCACGTCTATCAAGATGGTGCAGACATGATAGCATGTGAGACATGTGATAACCAGACCATTCTTTCTGAAGCAATAGTAACAGTCCCCTGTTTTGAGAAAGTCTTTCTGCAGCATCTTAAAGAGACCTGTAGAATTTGAAGCATAAAATGGAAGGTCCTTGTTTCATAATTTAGGCCTAATGAGAATTCTCTGTCTCTCTCACTCTCTATATATGGATAAGCATACATATGTGTGTGTGTGTGTGTGTGTATATATATATATATACATATATATATATACACATGCACTATATATATATATATGTAGATCTAGGAAATAAGGTGAAAGCAATGATGGAGGCTAAACAATACACTACTAAATAACCAAGCGATCACTGAAGAAATCAAAGAGGAAATCAAAAAATACCTAGAAACAAATGACAATGAAAATATGATGATCCAAAACTTATGGGATGCAACAAAAGTTCTGAGAGGGAAGCTTATTGCAATACAATCCTACCTCAAGAAACAATAAACATCTCAAATAAACAACCTAAATTTATACCTAAAGCAATTAGAGAAAGAAGAACAAAAAAAAAACCAAAGTTAGCAGAAAGAAAGAAATCATAAAGATCAGATCAGAAATAAATGAAAAAGAAATGAAGGAAATGATAGCAAAGATCAATAAAGTTAAAAGCTGGTTCTTTGAGAATATAAACAAAATTGATAAACCATTAGCCAGACTCATAAAGAAAAAAAAGGGAGAAGACTCAAATCAATAGATTTAGAAATGAAAAAGGAGAAGTAACAACTGACACTTCAGAAATACAAAGGATCAAGAGAGATTACTACAAGCAACTATACGCCAATAAAATGGACAACCTGGAAGAAATGGACAAATTCTTAGAAAAGCATAACCTTCTGAGACTGAATGAGGAAGAAATAGAAAATATAAACAGACGAATCACAAGCACTGAAATTGAGACTGTGATCATAAATCTTCCAACAAACAAAAGCCCATGACCAAATGACTTCACAGGTGAATTCTATCAAACATTTAGAGAAGAGCTAACACCTATCCTTCTCAAACTCTTCCAATATATAGCAGAGGGAGGAACACTCCCAAACTCATTCTACTAGGACACCATCACCCTGATACCAAAACCAGACAAAGATGTCACAAAGAAAGAAAACTACAGGCCAATATCACTGATGAACATAGATGCAAAAATCCTCAACAAAATACTAGCAAACAGAATCCAACAACACATTAAAAGATCATACACCATGATCAAGTGGGGCTTATCCCAGGAATGCAAGGATTCTTTAATATATACAAATCAATCAATGTGATACACCATATTAACAAATTGAAGTAGAAAAACCATACAATCATCTCAATAGATGCAGAAAAAGCTTTCAACAAAATTCAACACCCATTTATAATAAAAACCCTCCAGAAAGTAGGCATAGAGGGAACTTACCTCTACGTAATAAAGGCCATATATGACAAAACCACAGCCAACATCATTATCAACAGTGAAAAATAGAAACCATTTCCTTTAAGATCAGGAACAAGACAAGGTTGCCCACTCTCACCACTATTATTCAACATAGTTTTGGAAGTTTTAGCCAGAGCAATCAGAGAACAAAAAGAAAAAAAAAAAAGGAATCCGAATTGGAAAAGAAGAAGTAAAGCTGTTACTGTTTGTAGATGACATGATACTAGACATAGAGAATCCTAAAGATGCCACAGAAAACTACTAGAGCTAATCAATGAATTTGATAAGGTAGCAGGATACAAAATCAATGTACTGAAATCTCTTGTGTTCCTATATACTAATGATGAAAAATCTGAAAGAGAAATTAAGGAAACGCTCCCATTTACCATTGCAACAGAAAGAATAAAAAACCAAGGAATAAACCTACTAAGGAGACAAAAGACCAGTATGCAGAAAGCTATAAGACACTGATGAAAGAAATTAAAGATGATACCAACAGATGGAGAGATATACCATGTTCTTGGGCTGGAAGAGTCAACATTATGAAAATGACTCTACTACCCAAAGCAATCTACCGATTCAATGCAATCCTTATCAACCCATCAATGACATTTTTCACAGAACTACAAAAAAAATTCACAATTTGTATGGAAACACAAAAGACCCCATATAGCCACAGCAATCTTGAGAAAGAAAAACGGAGCTGCAGGAATCAGGCTCTCTTATTACAGACTATACTACAAAGCTACAGTAATCAAGGCAGTATGGTAGTGACACAAAAACAGAAATATGGATCAGTGGAACAGGATAGAAAGCCCAGAGATATATCCACACACATATGGTCACCTTATTTTTGAGAAAAAGAGGCAAGAATATACAATGGAGAAAAGATAGTCTCTTCAAAAAGTGGTGCTGGGAAAACTGGACAGCTACATGTAAAAAAAAACGATATTGGAACACTCCTTAACACTATATACAAAAATAAACTCAAAATGGAATAAAGACCTAAATTTAATCTCAGACACTATAAAACTCTTAGACGAAAACATAGGCAAAACACTCTATGACATAAATCACAGCAAGATCCTTTTTGAACTATGTCCTAGAGAAATGGAAATAAAAACAAAAATAAACAAGTGGGACCAAATGAAACTTCAAAGCTTTTGCACAGCAAAGGAAACTATAAACAAGACAAAAAGACAACTTTCAGAATGGGAGAAAAAAATGGTAAAAGAAGCAATAGACAAAGGATTAATCTCCAAAATATAGAAGAAGCTAATGCAGCTCAATATTAAAGAAAAAACAAACAACCCAATCCAAAAATGGGCAGAATACCTAAGTAGACATTTCTCCAAATAAGATATACAGATTGGTAGCAAACACATGAAATGATGCTCAACATCACTAATCATTAGAGAAATTCAAATCAAAACTACAATGAAGTATCACCTCACATTTGTCAGAATGGCCATCATCAGAAAAACTACAAATAATAAATGCTGGAGAGGGTGTGTACAAAAGGGAACCCTCTTGCACTGTTGGTGGTAATGTAAATTGATACAGCCACTATGGAGAATAGTATGGAGGTTCCTTAAAATACTAAAAATAGAACTACCATATGGCCCAGCAATTCCACTACTGGGCATATACCCTGAGAAAACCATAATTCAAAAAGAGTCATGTACCACAATATTCATTGCAGCACTTTTTACAATAGTCAGGACATGGAAGCAACCTAAGTGCCCACTGACAGATGAATGGATAAAGAAGGTGTGGCACAGATATACAATGGAATATTTCTCAGCCATAAAAAGAAACAAAATTGAACTATTTGTAGTGAGGTGGATGGACCTAGATTCTGTCATACATAGTGAGGTAAGTTAGTAAGAAGAATACAAATACCGTATGCTAACATATATATATATGTGTAATCTAAGGGAAAAAAAAAGGTTCTGATGAACCTAGGGGCAGGACAGGAATAAAGATGCAGATGTAGAGAATGGACTTGAGGACACGGTGAGGGGGAAGGTCTGGCTGGGAAAAAGTGAGACAGTAGAATTGACATATATACACTACCAATGTAAAATAGATAGCTAGTGGGAGGCAGCTGCATAGCACAGGGAGATCAGCTCAGTGCTTTGTGACCACCTAGAGTGGTGGGATAGGGAGGGTGGGAGGGAGATGCAAGAGGGAGGAGATATGGGGATATATGTATATGTATAGCTGATTCAATCTGTTATACTGTAGAAAGTAACACACCATTGTAAAGCAATTATACTCCAATAAAGGTGTTAAAAAATATTCTAAAAACCCAAAAATCAAAAATGCAATAGCCAGGACATGGACAAAAACTAAGTGTCCATTGAGAGATGAATGGATAAAGAAGATGTGGCACATATATACAATGGAATATTATTCAGCCATAGAAAGAAATGAAATTGAGTTATTTGTAGTGAGTTGGATGGCTCTAGAGTCTGTCATACAGAGTGAAATAAGTCAGAAAGAGAAAAACAAATAATGTTTGCTAACATATATATATATAGAATCAGATAAAATAAAAAGAGATTCTGAAGAACTTAGGAGCAGGACAGGAATAAAGGCGCAGCCGAAGGGGCTTCCCTGGTGGCACAGTAGTTAAGAATCCGCCTGCCAATGCAGGGGACAAGCGTTCGAGCCCTGGTCCGGGAGATCCCACATGCCGCGGAGCAACTAAGCCCGTGCACCACAACTACCGTGCCTGAGCTCTAGAGCCCGTGAGCCACAACTACTGAAGCCCGCGCGCCTAGAGCCCGTGCTCCACAAGAAGGGAAGTCACTGCAATAAGAAGCCCACACACCGCAACAAAGAGTAGCCCCTGCTCGCCCCAACTAGAGATAGCCCACGCTCAGCGACGAAGACCTGACACAGCCAAAAATAAATTAATTAATTAAAAAGAAAAACAGATTTAAGACGCAGACGTAGAGAATGGACTTGCAGACACGGGGGGTGGGGGTGTTGGAGGGGCCGGAAGTGTAAGCTGACATGAAGTGAGAGTGGCATGTACATATATACACTACCAAATTTAAAAGAGAAAGCTAGTGGGAAGCAGTCGCATAGCACAGGGAGATGGGCTCGGTGCTTTGTGACCACCTAGATGGATGGGATATGGAGTGTGGGAGGGAGACGCAAGAGGGAGGAGATATGGGGATATATGTATATGTATAGCTGATTCACTTTGTTATGAAGTAGAAATTAACACACCATTGTAAAGCAATTATGCTCCAATAAAGATGCTAAAAAGAAAAAAAAAAAAGATGAAAGAGATGTACAGGTTTAAAATGTACAGGCTATCTTTATGTTCAATAAAGCATCTTTAGTTTTTAGAAAGAAGAAAGGGGAAAATAAAAAGGAGATTTCTGTCTGAGATCCCAAGGCAGAGGTAAAATGCTGAGGAGAAGATAAATATGAGCTCTTGGCAGAGAAGGAGAATTGCCCTCCTTAACCCAGGCAAGGGAGAATAGATCCGAAGGAAAGAAGGCTTTAGTAAGACTTTCTGAGGCTTCTAAGCCTTCTATGAGTTGTCTTTCCTTTTCTGTTTTTTGTTTTTTTTTTTTTGAACATCGACCAGAAAGCTTTGTTGTCTAGGAAAGGGTAAAAGGATGTCTGGCTCAATTGGAATTGACAAAACTGGGCAACTCAGAGAGGGCAGTCTCGGGAGCAGCCTTTAACCACAAAAGAGATATTGAAGGCGATGCAATCGATAGAACTGGAGCGGACACAGGAGGAAGATGATGAAACCCATCAAATTCCATCACTGGGCAGAAGTGGTCAGCGTCAGCTTCTTCAGCAAGGGTCACTCGATGTCAGCCTCCATTCAGGGGCTTTCACCTCCCCTGCTGATTGTGTTCTTAGGACCATAAAGTTTGAGTGTCAGGAGAGAATAATTCATGCTGCCTGCTTCAAACTTCTTTCTGGGACTGAGTCCCTTTCACTGTGGCCCCTCCAGTTAGGTTTTCTGGACTCATGGGTTACAGAGACTCACTGCCCAGAGTATGCAACAGGTAGGACTTCTCTACTTGAAGACACATTCATTCATTAGTTCATTCTTTCATTCATTTGTTCAGTCATAATTTATTCCTATTCAAGGCAGGTTTTAGGAAATATGGCTATAGATCGTTTGCAGCTTCTTCCATCAAGAAGTGAAGTCTATTGCCCCTGACTTAGCACTTGATTTAACATAAAAGAACAAGGAGGGTGAGAGACATATGGAGAGAGATCCAATTGCCCCAGTAATCTCCATCATATCTGAGCTCAGACATGTGTGTAAATGTAGCTGACACCATGTGGATAGAAATGGGCTCAGCTGAGCCCAGCTCCAAATACTGAGGCACAGGGTCTTTAGCAAACAATGGGCTCAAAATAAACATTTGATTCAATAGGTTTTGGGGTTGTTTATTACTCAACACCAGCTAATTGATATATCATCTAAGGATAGATTTAGGAAGACTCCAGATGGAAAGCATACAGAAATCCATTCTGCTGAGTCTCTCAGGGTTACCAGAGGCTCACCAAAAAAGTTTATGGAGAATATAACTATCTTAAAATTGTCCTAATAAATTATCATTAAACATCAAGAATTCAATCATAGCATTCAGGCAAAATTCCAGGTAAAATTGATTGCAGTTAAAAAACATCCATCCAAATGACTGCATTGTAACAAGAAAACTGTGTTGTGCATAGCATCTATAAAGGGATGCATCAGAAGCCAAAGAAATGGAATGTTCTCTGTCCCTAGAAAGATGAAGTGGGCAGTCTGTTTTGGCATCTCTTGAGTGGTAGGTATATGCCTGTCACAGAGTGGGGTGCATCTGGTTGTGAAATTGATTATGTGATCAAGGTTGTCCCCTTTCTCTCCCTGCTCTGTTCCTCTTTCATCAAACAGCTCTTGGATTATAATTTGGCTTCCTATACATACTCGTTCACAGGAGAGAACATGCTTATCCATAAACATTGACATTCTGTCTAATTAATAGTTATATTTCTCATTGTAAATTAGTGAATTGGGCTTCTGTGTTTAATAGATTGTCTTTGTAAGCTTGTTTCATGCATTTGCTGTGCTACCAGTCTGATTTCAAGCCTGTAAGTCTAGGATTCAGAAAATGGTGAATTCACCAAACGCATGCTCTTTTTACTTAAATACAAAACAGGTGCCTTCACTGGCAATACTTAACCTCATTTGTAAGTTTTCTTCAAACTGCAGAACAGCCAAGGCCTCCTGATTCCCAGATCAACTCTCTTTTCACTTCTCCATGTTGTTAGTTATAGTACTAGTTAATGTTTCTCGAGGGATCACTGGGTGCCAGACATTGCTCTAAGGGCTTTACATGGGTTACCTCATGCAAACCTCAGAGTGATCCTAGGAGCAATGCAGTAATGCTATTCTAATTTGATAGATGAGGAAACTGACAGGCAGAGAGATTTAGTAACCTTCACATAGGTAGTAAGAACTGAGCTGGAATTCAGACCTAGGAAGTATGATTCGGAATGCTTAACTATGACCACCAAGCTTACATATGGGACATTACTTGTCCAACTAGGGATGATGCTACCTTTTTTTCATATCGCTTCCTTCAAGAAGAAATCCAGAACAACTCCAGACGTCTATCAGATTAAGTCCAAAGTCCTCTATATGGCTTAAAAGCACTCTTGAATCTGATCTCAGCATACTGATAGAACTCAACTCTTGTTTCATTTAAGCTTAACAATCAATTATTTGAAATGTTTTATATGCCAGACATCAAGCTCCATGTTGATGGAGAAGCAAAGATGAGTAAAAGAGATTATAACCTAAATAAGCAGATAAAACACAAATCTGTGAAAATATAACTAGCAGAATTAGGCAGTTAGTGCATGTTTATAGCAGAAGAAATTCACTTCTGAACTGGGGATGCTGATGACTTAGAGAGGAGATAGGATGTAAAGTCATCTCAATGAGGCTTGTGTTAGTCCGAGAGGAAGGAGAAAATAATTCATTACAGATAAGAAGAGCAGTATAAGCAAAGACAAGATATTAAAAGAGCCATGGTCATTATGGAAACAGAAAATGCACAAGTGTGATAAGAGCAAAGGAGTATGATTGCAATTAATGTGAAAAAAATAGAGAGCAGCTGAGGGGTGGACAGGTTAAGAGGTTTAACGTGATAGGTCAGCTCTGAGAAAAAAAAATTATGTATTGTGATTTTAGCACTTTCACAATGAGTTGATGGTTAAAGCCTTGAGAATTGTGGGGCTCTTCAATGTAGCCTTGAAAAAGCAATTGGTGTTTGAGAGGACTACTCATTTGACTCCCTGTTCCAACCTGCTAATCTGGCAACTCTGATGGATAAATCACGGGCTGTGCCGGCACTAATGTGGTGTTTCCAGGGGTACATTCTGGGTCTCAGTATTCACTTCAAATGCTTCTCAGTTGATGACTTCCAGGGTCATCTATGTTTGTGAAAGGTCTAGTATATCCCTGTCTTAAATGTTTGCAAAAGTCAACAAGATATTAAAGTCTTTGAAAATTTCTGCCACACAAAAATGCTTTTAGCTCTATTTAGTATATCTTCCCAAGCTTACTGTTATGGAATTTCCCTTGATTCCTATAAGAACTACTGTTATCACATGGGTTACTGTACCCTTCTGTCGAAGTGTTGGGAATCTTCTATTTAATTGATGTCCTTCATTAAATAAATGCTACAATATATCTTCTTCCTTTAGGGGACAGTAGGCAGAGCACAGAACTAGCAATGGGGCAGCTAAGTTCTGGTCCTCAGTACTGACCAGCAGTGTGATTTTATATGAATAATGGTGCTGAACAAACATTTTCTCATAGAATGAGTGGGGCTGATGACTTCTGACTTTTCTTCTAAGAGCATCACAGGAATAGATTGAACTAACATATTGATAGTTTTGAATACACAAGGATAGTTATTGGTTTTATACACTGAAGCTTGAGCCTGAATTCTGAACCAGGTTGAGTGTATTAATTTAATAACAAGATAATACCTTTGTACCATTTCCTTTTGATTCAAATGAAGTGAAATAACATGGCTTTTGCCTTAGCCCCTAATCTTGAATGATCTGAAAAAAGAAGCATGAGCCTTAAGATTAAGAAAACATTCCTACCACTAGCTGCCCTAAAAATGTTCTGTACAAAGGTTCTGAATTGGGCACCTTGGAAACCAGGCTCTCAGTATTGACTAGAGCAAGTCAGATCCCTTCTGTTTGCTGCAGTTTCAGGACGTGGGAAAGTGGAGTTTAGACTAGACCAGTGTCAAATTTCTCTTTATCAGTGCACAAAACCATTGCTCTTATCTCATGATCCTGAAGAAGGGAACATTAGGGAGTGATGGAGAGTTTGGAATCCCACTTCATTCTGAAGAGACATTGAGTGTTACTGATCTTAGCTCTGCCCTCACACGTATAAACTTTCCTTACAGCAAAGAGTCCAGATTTAGCATGTTAGTATAAGACAGGAAACTTGGAGGTTTTTCTGATTAATACTCTGGTAAGCCTCCAAAGCCCATCTCCAGTGATTTGAGCACTTCTTTGGAGCATTTGTCTGCTCTGTTTTGAGCATCTGTTTTGATGTCTGTATACCAGTATTGAGTTCACCTCCTAACTAAGAGGATCTGCCATATTAATTCCTGAGTTCCAGAAATCAGGGACCACCATACCTTGGCTGATTTAAATCTCCAAACAGGCAAGCTCTTTCCCCAGAACTCCAACCTAAGAAAAGTAAAAGCTAGTTTTGACTGCTCAAATGCAGTGACCTCAACTTTTTTTTGGCTTTTTTTTTTTTTGATGAATTACCATCAAATGGTTGGAGAGGTTGAAAGGGAATTAGAAAGGTAGAAATGTAAAGTACAAAGGGGGTGGCTTCATGGATAAAAGTATTTGGGGGAGCACTGGTTGAAAAATCTGCTGAGTTTAGGAGGTATATAAAATCTTTCATTTTTTATTGTTGCTTCACTTAGACTGAGAAATCTGCTCATGGAGTTGGCAGTGAGGTAGCCAACCAACCCCAGGGATGCCAATATGTCAAAAGGAAACCTTTTCCCTTCAGCAAATAAAATATTAAGAGGGCTCAACGAAAGCCAGTGGGAAGTGGCCTGGAGAAGGAGATGAAAAATTAGTTTTAATGCATGGGAGACTAAGTAATTCACTTATTTCACAACCTCAATCAATTTTAATATTTTAGTATTTAATGTGAATTTGGTGGCTCTCTAATAATACTTTAAATTTGCTTCTCCATTTTTGGCTTTTGTCCTGTGAGTACTTTTTATTTCCTTAGTCATTTTTCTTAGTGTCATGATAGGGAGCTTTCATAGGATTTCACATTACTCAAGGCTAGAATCTACCCTCTCCTCTCCTCACCAGTTTTAAAAGTTATAAGATTACTAAATAGGGAGAAGAGGCAGTAGGGAAGACCCCAAACCAGCTTTTAGGCAGGCTGATTTTTGGAGAGGCCACTGAGCCCCAAGAGCCTCTTAAGTCTTCTGGGACAGGCCATTGTGTGGAGAGCAAAATGGAGTCATTTAGTCATTAGTCCCTCAGATATCAGCCTGAGAGGGGAAGCTGTCTGCCTTTCCTCACAATTTAGACACTTATCTTACAAATTCACCAAGCTCAGTGATTTCTGAACAATGCCAGCTGTTAGGGAGCCATTTCCCTGGCATTTTCCCCATAATTTGATTTGAAAGGAAAAGGTTAAACTCAGTCCGACCCAGAATTGTCAGTCCAATGCCCTCAAAGAGTTTGACAGGAAAAGAAAAAAAAAAAAAAAAACCCTTGCAGACAGTTAGATGAAGAAATCAGCTGCACCTGTGCATTAAGGAGAACCCATAGGCACATTGCATAGGCCAGACAATGAAGGTGGGTAGGACCAACCATGAAGACCTCACTCAGAAAGATAGATGAAAGTGAAGACTAAACTCACTGTCCTTCTTAATGACCAACTTTTGGATAATGTTAATTTTAGGAATAAGTTTAGATTGCATTTAAATTGTGACCCACTGGTATGAGTATGTTAGCATTTTAAATATAGTTATTACAACTAATTTTTCCTGGGTGTGGTGATGTCTCTTCCAATTCAGTAATAAACATTTTATTTATTCTTTCAGAACTGAGTAAATAAGAATATCAGAAAATTTACCTGTTATTAAATGCTTATTTTATTTAATGCTCTCCTTACAAAAATTATTTTGATGAAAATCTTACTTTTGCTTCTCTAATAAGGTCATTGATTCCTAGAGAGTTTAACTTGCTCACAGTGAAACAGCTAATAAATACTAGAACTTGTTTTTGGTCCAGCTTTAGATCCTGGAGTCTTAGTTGTGTTATGCATCTTCCCTGCAAAAGGCAAAGGAGAAATGTGTTATAAAAATTTTAATCCATGTTGGTTGGAAAGCTTAGGGGCTTCCCTGGTGAAATCTGAAACTTGCCCCTGTATACAAAGAGCAAGGAGAGACCAGGAAAGAGGAAGCCACCCCAGATTGATAGGTGGCACTGTTAAGAAGAAGGAAATTTACAAAGGAGGCTTGTCTCAGGAGCTGCAAGATGAATAGATCCTACCCTTACCTACCAGCATCTTACATGTTTACAGAGAGGCCGAAGCAGAATTCAGTCACATATACCATCCACATGGTCTCAATGATATGTTGCTCCCTCAAGGCTGTGTCATAGAAAACGGTTCCCACTTTGGAAATGGTGGAGGGAACATACATTCCAAGGATGCCTGGGTGGGGGTGCTGAGGAGCCTGGGGCCAGTTCTTGGGTCAACTGGCAGTCATCTCCTTTGATGACCTCCGCCAACAATCCAATGGTATGATTTTTCACTTATACTCTTGCTTGAACTTTTTCAAAATACAAGCACTTTAAAATATCCTTCTTAAACTTGGTCTCATTGTTCTTCTGCCCTGGGCTTTATCTCAGTTTATTGAGGGACAGGTTGGGGAGATCATGGTTGCCTCTGTTGATATCACCCTCTAAATTTAGAAGCAAATCTCAAATATTTCTAATTTCTTTTGGTAAATATGTTAGTGTTTAATATGAAGAAGTGTATTATATATTCATAAATTAACGTATTCTTTCAGTTTAGAAATAATCCAGTTACCCTCATTTCACAGATGAAGAAAGAGCTAAATATAGACATTAATTTCCCCAGAGTCACAAAGCTTATTTGTAGCCAAGTGAGAGCTGGTCTTATCTCCTACACCCCAATCTATGCTTGGTTCAGTGTTCCATTTCAAAGGCATTAATATTTTCATCTTGTACTACTTAGGGTAATGAGATCCATATAGATATAAAAATATATATCCATATCAATGTATGTAAAATTTACCATGTATATTAACACTTTTACTTTTCTCCCAACTTCACCCTATTTTTAATGCAACATATTGTATGTCTTCCATGTTTTTGACAATTAAGACTTAAAGTTTCCCTTTTTCTTCATTCCCATCTGTGCCTAGGAGAGTTCTACAAAACATTAAGTCCTCATTAATTATTTAATGATTGATTAAATTCATCCTCTTTGGGATGAATTTGCATGCATTTATGATTTTAAATTCCTTAGTAAGTCATTTTTATTATTTCTTGTTTTTAACCTTTTATTCGTAGACTTCCCTCAAACTCAAGAGATCATCTTGTGTGGCTGAAACACAGAAATCCATATTCCAAGAGCAACTAGGACACCAGAGAATTGGGTTCTGCTAATAGCTCATTTCATGTTGCTGAAAGTTACTCCATCTCAATTTCCATTCTTATATGCCAACATTCCTCCTAATGATCAAAAGTAATGAAACTGCAGTAAATAACAGAAATACTTGGCTTAAGACCCAAGGAAAGGGGGTGCCTCTGTCTTCATTCTGAGTCCTTTGAACTTGGCATGAGGTAGTGGAGACTTGGTGGGAAACGAGAGACCCAGGGGAAGTGGGCAATCAAAAAATTGTTACGTTGAGAGGATATGAAAGAGAAGGATACTAGAGAGGGACCCCAGACCTTAATGAGGGCTTACATTTAGTTGGGTTCATAAGTACTTTCTTTATTAAACAATATGTAAAGATAGAATTTTGTCTTTCAGAATTACCAGAAGTAGATGGGCAGGTTAACCAACCTATAACTACACAGTGCAAATCTTTCCACTGAAGGGGAAATGTGTGTGTGTGTGTGTGTGTGTGTGTGTATCATATAAATAGTATTATTTCTTGATTCATTTAACTGCTTTGTACTTGAAAGAACATAGGATGATTTATAGAGATTCATAGACTATAACAACATAAGACATTAAAAATAGGTAAGAAAAAAGAATGTACAACAGAAAAGATTTCAAATGAAGCTAAGACTGAAGCAAATCTAAAATGCACATTATAAAAGAAGCATACATTTGATCTAGGGATGCCAATAGAACTGTAATGACAAAGTGTCCTGACATTTACTAGCCTTGTGATTTTAGACAAGTTTGTCTATGAGTTGGACAAGATTTTGTACATGCTGTGTTTTCAAAACACTTACAAAACATTGTCTCTACCCTTTGGGATCTGGCAGTCTAGATGGGAAAACAAGATTTACCCAATGGAAACAATTAAAATTTACTCTTGTAAATGTATCCTCAACCATGCTCCATCTCACTCAAACCTCGATATTTTTCTCTTTTCTTCTGGTTTAGCCAACCTGATGTCTGTGCTCCCTTCCCTCCTATCTTGAGGAAGGTCAGTAGCTGTAACAAGATGTTCTGTCTCATTGCTTTTCACTCAAGGCATTCCTTCAGAGTAGTTCCTTCATCATCACCGACTGGAGGGGTTCTTCACCACTGTTGGCAATAACCATCTGTTGTTGTGTTATTTTCTTTTTCTGTTATTATTTTCCTTTTGATGAAAGTCTTGTCCTGTCCTAGTCTTTTTTCTCCTCCCAGATACTCCCTATATCTACATCATCCAGTGCCCTCCGCAGCAGGTCCCTACATTACAGCCTTTGTTTCTATCACTCTCAATGGATGCATTTGCTCTTACCCCCTGGGGTTTTACTCTCATTTAACTTTGACACATATCTTCATCATCTCCCTGAGAAGAACTACAGGGGCCTAGAAAGAACTGCTGGAAGTAGCTCATACAGTTTCCCAGAGGTGGTAACAATTGGGTGATACAAATTTTACAGAGGAGAGAATCATTAGAACATGAATGAGCACAGCTGCACGGCATTCTTGATACTGATGAAAAGGGAGCCAGTGCTGGGATAGACCAGGGCTGGGAGAAGTTGAGTTGACCCAAGGGCCCCTAGTGGGAACAGACTGGCTTCTTAAGGCCCAGTGTTCAAAGGTGAATAATAACTCTACCTGATGCAATCTGGAGCTTGAGTCCAAGGGTACTGTATCCAAGAAAACAAAGGTACAGACATTTTTTTGGAAGGAGTTGGGTTCCAGTTATGACACAAGATATTGATGATACAGTCATGAATATGACACAGATCAGGTCTCATGGAGCTCACAGAGGGTCATGTTTCATCAGTCTCTATCTAAATGGCTATCTGCAAGAATCCTGGTTTTGCAAACTTTCTGGAAACTAGTGCACATAAACAGAGCTGTGTTCTATTGCTAAGAAGTTCCTATCTAAATATTTTAGATATTAAGTTTATACAAGTTTTATGTATGTTTTAACTTTTCAGGAAGAGATACTGAAAATAATTCAGATTTTTACTGTATTTTCAAAGTCATCATAACAAAATGCTTAATTTTACATTTTTAACAGTGGTATTTTGGGGAAGTTTTAAGGTAAATGGGGCTATCTGACCCATTTCACTATTTGGAGTCACTATAAATGACTCCATATTACATTAATTCTTGGAATATTATAAACTATTTTTTATTGTTTTATTGTCATATATATCAGAATGATACCATATATATGTTTATGTGTGTATGAATATATATCATATATAGTGACATACCCATAGTTTACTTTTTTTAGTTTGTGAAAATAGATGTATCACTAATTTTCAGAGTCTTTAAATCTCCAAAGGTCAATGCATTTAGTTTAATGTTACAAATTCTGGTAAACTTGTACCATCAAAATAAAACTGTTTTTGGCTTCATGGCCAAGAGAAGGACAGACAGGTGGGTGTGATGTGTGCAGAGAAACTTATCACCCATATTTTCACTGTTAAAGGCAAATCCTAGTGCAGATTTTGCTCCAAGTCTTTGGGAAAATAGATGGAACTGGAGAAGAATGCCACCTTCCTGAATCTGAAGATGATGTTGATTATTAGTTTAATAGCACACCAGGTAATCCCATACCATGACTTGGTGACAGTGCTTTTCCCGAGGCTATCGAATTATGTGTCCTTGGGCAATCCCATTTAACAACTCCTTGGGCACTGCTTGACCTTGGGATATGGGATAAAAACAGTTGTCTAGGTGTCTCAATCTCATGTTTGTTTTGGGATCAAACATTAAGAATTGGAGACCTCCTGAGAGATAAATCACTCAGCTGAGAATAATGTTTGCTGTTGTTGTTTTGCTTGTACTCAAATTGGGATGGGAATAGACCAAAACCAGAAGGATGTCTGGAGCCAGCAGTGGTGCAAGAACAGATAAATATCATATACAATATTAGTGGCAAGGGTAGTCCCAAAGAGTGATGCCAAAAATAAATACTGTCTGTCTAAATAGAGGATGCCAAGAGCCAAGTGGAAATGTACCAAAATCAGTATTAGGAAATATGAGGCTAAGTCAGAAAGCTGGAGGGAACACAAGACTCAGAAAGTTAAGAGGAAGCTATCGTGTAGAATTTCCTTAGAGCCTGAGTATTGGGCAACAGTCTTGAACCTGTCCTTTCTCCATTCATGTCTTGACCCTCCTCGAAGCCTGGCACAAATAGAGTTCCATGTGAATTTCTCAAACATCCATAGGTAGCAACCTTTCCTGGAAGCCTTGTTAAAACATAAATGCTTATGTTTAAAACCTGATCCACTGGTTAGAGCAAGTAAATCTACTGGTTTAGAGCCCTTTTTGTATAAAGGGCCAATAGTAAGTTTTTTTGGCTTTGTGAGCCATATGGTCTCTGTCACAATTACTCATCACTGTTGTTCTAGCATAAGAAGAGCCATACACAATACAATACATGAATAAATGTGTTAGTGTGTCCCAATACATATTTTTTCTTTTTTTACAAAATAGGTGGCATGCTAGATTCGACCCATGAACCATGGTTTCCTGACCCCTGGTTTAGAAGAATGTCATTCCTTCCCCCAACACAGTGGTCTAATGCAGCTGTGCAAAACATAGGACTTTAAAATAGAAAACCAGATGTTTCTTCTAATCACCTATAGTGTTGCAGATCATGTTATTATTGGTGCTCAAAATCTCTGTGTATAAAAGTGCCGGAATATGAGTGTACAAAACTGTGGCAGCAAATGTAGTTTCTCTTGGAAGTAACTGGAAAGGGATCACATTTCCCCAAGTAGCTCACTCACTTTCCTGCTCTCATGTCAGAAATTCCACCTTTGGTACTTCACTTCAATTCATAGCAATGATATGTTTCCTGACACTATGCAAACTAAAGAAAAGAAAAAATTTTTCCCACCCTCATGGGGTAAGAAAAGCAAATTTCCTTTTGACAACTTAAATACTCCTGAGAAGGTAAGCAATACTTATCTACAGGAAAAATGGGTTGAAGATAGAACATGGAGATTATTTTAAGTTAGCATCAAGCATTAACAGCTAAGTGTAATTGCTTATAAATTTCTTCGTGTGTGTGTGTGTGTGTGTGTGTGTGTGTGTGTGTGTGTGTGTGTAAAATGTGGTTGGGAAAGCATTAGAGGAATATATTAAAGAAATAGGCAGCACTGAAATGAAACATTCCCAAAGGCATTTTAGTCAAACCCAGCTCTTCCATTAAGGAATCATTTTTCAGGTCCCAGTGGGGTATAATCAGTTTCTAGACTAACATTTGCAGTCACAAGGATTCAAAGTTGCTTCTACATGACTCAGGGACTCACCATAATCAGCTCAGAGAGAGAAAGCTCCCTATAGCTGCCTGCCAGCCTCTGTGGGGTCTGGACTCCTGTAGATATGCCACAGTCAAATGTAGAAGAGTGGCAAGGTTGATGGTTGCTTTGGGGAACTCTTAAGTCTAGTTTCTCTTTCATAGATGGATAGTGTGTCCGAAGATGCGACTTGACTTCTGGGAACAGCTAATTTGATAAACCAAGTAAGGATAATACCTTTTCAAGTTATTTTCATTTATTTCTGTTAAGATATTTGCATTTTACTAAGGGCTTATACTTTTTCCTCATAAGAATTTACTAATTGGAAATTTCATTAAGAAATGGTCTCAACCACCTGTACTGAAAAGGTTTTAGATCAGAATGCTATAGTTAATTGAATGCCAGGAGACCTGGGTTTTTTTCCTGTCTCAAATTACTAAATTAGTTATAACACTATATTCCCATTATGAATCTCAGTTTTCTCATTCTATAAAATTAGTTTGAAATTACACGATTACTGCTTAAAATTCCAGGATAAGCTAATTTACACTGAAGTATTAATGACTGACAGTAGTTTAATTGTTAGTTTTCCAGGTACAGAAGAATTTTGAAAGCTCTTAGACCCCAAAGATTCTGCGATATTCTCATTTTGGACATCATTAACAATGTAGAGAAGTTTCCAGTTTCCTTTAAGTCATACCATGTAGATTGCAGTTCCAGTTGAGGCAGACAGAAAAATGGCCAGAAGGTTGTTTTGTTAAGGACAGATGCTTGGATGATTTCTGTGAAGATGTAGATAGAGTAAGAAAGGGCCTAGAACTAACATGGGATAGTCAAGCATGCTTTACATGCTGCAATTTAGAGTTGGGAGGGGGTGATGCTTTTGAGTGTCAACATCCCCCAAAGTTTCAAGACAGAGAAACTTGTATTTATTTGGGTCTGACACTTAGATGCAGGCAATCGAATCTGTACACTAATCGAATCTGTACATTCTCTATCCCTTTTTTCCACAACCCCATAGATCCCTGTCTCTCTCTCTCTCTCTCTCTCTCTCTATATATATATATATATATATATATATATATATATAAACAATCATGCTTAGCTGTAATTCCTGATGCCAGCATAGAGTGGTCTCCATCTTAAGCCCATTTCTTCTCTCTTTTTATATCGATTACCCCATGAGTATAGGAACAATTTTTCTCTTCTTTAATTTTGCATATAGCATCAGAAGCACTATAAATCTTTCATATCTGATAGGCCTGTTCACTCAAATGACTGTTTATTTCCTCTTAGACAAAATGTGTACTTTTCAATGTGTTCTTCAGAGTCATTAAAATTCCTGTCCTCGTTCAACAGATAGTAACAACCATACTGTGGCAGGTGTTCTGTAGGTCCCCGAGGTTGGAGAATAAAGTCCACAAAGTCCCGACCTCATGGAGTCTGCATTCTGTCAGGGACAGGCAGACAATTCACAAATAAAACCCCACATATATCAGGTCATGCAGGTGTGTTCTGGAGGAGAATAAAGTAGGGGAAGCCTATAAAGAGCAATGGAAGGTTTTTTGGGGGGTTTTTTTTGTTGTTGTTTTGTGGTTTTTTTTGCAGTACATGGGCCTCTCACTGTTGTGGCCTCTCCCATTGCGGAGCACAGGCTCCGGACGTGCAGGCTCAGTGGCCATGGCTCACGGGCCCAGCCGCTCCGCGGCATGTGGGATCTTCCCGAACCGGGGCACGAACCCTTGTCCCCAGCATCGGCCGGCGGCCTCTCAACCACTGTGCCACCAGGGAAGTCCCTGGATGCTGTTTTGATGGAGAGGCCAGGAAAAGCTGCTCCGAGCAGGGCACGTTCAATTTGAAGGAAGTGAGCAGGAGCATCATGTGGGATCTGGGCCAGAGGATTCCTGGCTTATCATTTGTTCCCATACACTGTTCCCGACTTTCAGTGATCTTGGCCTTGCTGATTTGACAATTCCTGCCTGGACTCTCTCCTCTCATCATTCATTTTAAGGCATCCCTCCTGGGTCCAAGGGTCCCTGCTTATATTTTCAGTTGATCCTTCTTATTCACAGATTTATTTTTTCTAATTTGCCTACTTGCTAAAATTATTTGTAATCCCCAAGTCAATCAATACTCATGGCATATTCATGGTCATCCACGGACATGCACGTGCACAAAGTGGTGAAAAATTTTAGTTGCCCTGTGTGCATCCCTGCTGAGGCTGAACAAGACAAGCTCTCATACTGTAAACACATTTCCTCTTTGTGGTCTATTTTGTGTGAAATATTTCACATTTTTATGTATTTTGTGCCTTTACATGTTTAAGATAGCCTTTAAGCATATTGAGTTTCTGTCTCTTATTCCTAAGTAAGATAAGCAGAAAGGTTATCTTTCTGCTTAAGGTTGGGATGTACCTCATGGAGAAAATACATGTCTAGGTAAACTTCATTCAGCCATGAGTTAGAGGCTGTTGGATGTGAGTGCCATATTAAATGAATCAACAATATATTTTAAATGAGGTGTCTTTAAAAGAAACAAACATAACATAAGGTTGTTCATTGATTAGTTTATGAAAATGTTGTGACCAAAGGCTCTCAGGAACCTAATCCTGTTTTTACCATAGGAGCAATGGTTCAGTGTTACTAAATTGAGTGTCCCTGGTGACTTTATAGAAAGTAACTACTGTACGTAAAAAGAAACTCCTGTAACTTCTAGGTTTTTCTTCTAAAGTTATTTATCTTGGGGTACATTATATTTTAGTGCCTGGTTATATTCTAATTAATGCTGCATTATATTTCCTTTTCAGCTCTTCTCTAATTGTTTTTTGCATTTTTTGTTGTCTATTATTTTGTTCAGCTACCAATCATTAAGCATCTACTAGGTGCCCAAACCAGGTGAGGAATTTTAATTGTAATGACCCTGAAAAATAAGCATTAGGAAGCCCATTTTGCAAATTAAAACCCTAGAGGTTCAGTGATTTGCCCAAGGTCACCATGTAAATAAAGCTGAGGTGTCTGGATTTGTTCCAAGGCTTGCCTGGCTCTGAAGCTTTTATATCTTGCATAGTCTGGATGCCTGATAGAAATGTGAGCTAAACAGAGTGTTACACAAAGAAGACAAAAGAGGGAGGGGAAGTCAAGGACAATTTGTGTTGGTTGGTAGCAAAGGTATTTTTCTCTCAGGAAGAAAGAGATGAAAGTTCTGATATTCAAATGCTCACCCACCAGGCACCCTTCAGAATTCCCATCCATCAGCTGGCAAAAGGACACATTTTAACAAGCACAGTCAACTAAGAATGTTCTGGCAACAAAATATGCCTCCACTAATGATATTCAATTGTTCTAAGAAGACAAAATGGTCTGAAGTGTAATGAGATGCCAAACACACAAATGCACAAAACAGGCTGCTCATATTTAAGTCCTTATGTTTCTTGAAGTGAAAACTCATTTTAAGAAGATTATGGTGCATATATTATAAAGTGGGATGATATTCCACATTCATGTCTCACTGGGGCCTTGACTGTATTAGAAAAATGAAAACAAAACCAACAACAACATTTTGTTCCTACACAAGTACTTTGCTAATAGGACATGTGACGGGATAGTCATTTGTTTGGGTTATTTTTATTGCAGGCTTTATGGATGTATTCAGTCTTTTGATACACAATGAGTTCAGGAAAATTTTCAGCCAGGCTCCTTAGAGCAAGAGTACCCTAGAAACAAGAGGCAGAGTGTCAGGTCTATTGGGACAGAATTGTAGGTGATGAGGTGGAGTGAGTGAAAGGAAAGGGAGTAAATTAGGGGCACCCAATTTACACACCCCAACCCCCACCCCCACCTTATGTTTAGAATACAGCAACTTCTACTGAGGCAATAGCTGGATTTTTATCCTTGATCAAGATTTGTTCAACATGTTTGCCAGTGGTAAAAATCCATGATTTCAATCATTTTTTAATATACAAAAGCCTTTGTTGTGACAGAATTCCTCTGAGAAACGTAAACAAAACATGAAACAAAAATAATATGGTTGAAGGGAGGAAGTGTTTTCCAAACAATATGGATCCTCTCTCTCCTTTACTTTTTTTTAAGCAGCAGCCTTTAGGGGGCTTGTGGAAATCCCCAGCCTCTAAGAACCTGTGTGAAAATCACTGATTCAGGTGAATTGAGATATTTAAATATCCAGGAAAGAATGACAAAAGGAAGGCTATGTCCAGCAGAGACACTCTACATGTTTTAAAGAGAGAGTGAATGGGGATAGTGTGCTAACCCAGAAATTAATAATTGTAGGAAACACTCAACACTTCTACTGCTGGTGAAAGAAAAGGGAGGAAGTTGTGTTACCAGAGTTCAGGAGTACAAAGCACAGGCCACATGTCAGTACTGGAACCAAGAAGAGGGCTTCATGGCTGAAACCAGGGTCACAGCCACTTCCTGAGATGCCACTAAAGGTAAAGGGAGGGGGAGGAAGAAATGCTGCTTCTTCCCTTTCCCTGTGTCTCACTCTCCCAACACCTCCTACTGGCTCCACCTACCAGGTGTTCTGGAAAAACAGACTCCCAGCCCTGGCATTACTGAGCAAAATTGAGAAGGCCAGATATAAGACTAAGAGGCAGTAGGTCAGTAACTACCCCAGTTTATTTATTGGGCTATTCAGCATTCACCTATTGATGAATATCAATACCCTTCTCATATTTATACTCACAGCAAGTGTACTGTAGGGAAACAAAATTTACCACCCCAAAATGTCTCTTTGGCATGTGGATTATTTTAAGCTGAAAACAATCAAGGCCCAAAAGACTCGGGAAGAACCTCTGAATAAAGACATAGACATAGAGAATGGACTTGAGGACATCGCAGGGGGCGGGGGAAGCTGGGGCGAAGTGAGAGTAGCATCGACATATATGCACTATTGAAGGTAAAATAGATAGCTAGTGGGAAGCAATCACATAGCACAGGGAGATCAGCTCGATGTGTTGTTTTGGTCCACCTAGAAGGGTGGGATAGGGAGCGTGGGAGGGAAATGCAAGAGGAAGGAGATATGGGGATGTATGTATATGTATAGCTGATTCACTTTGTTATATAGAAGAAACTAACACACCATTGTAAGGCAATTATACTCCAATAAAGGTGTTAAAAAAAAAGATGCTAGGTAAGAAATTGGCATAGTTACTCTTCACACAATAAATGGTATTTGGCATTATGTGACTTATAGTTGTCCCTGCTTTTCCTTATGGTGTACCGTAGGCAGAGAAGAGGCAGTAAACAGAATGAAATGTGCCTTGGAAGGCTGTGGGAAGTCTCTAATGCAAGTCCTGGCAACTTTGTCTCTTTCTTCAAACCAAGGAGTTTAGGACCATGTCAAACTGAAATAAATTGATTTTGAGAAGAGAACATTTAGTGGCAGGAGGTGGTTAAGATGAGAAACATACCAATATAAATTTGGGACTGAAGAGAAGGGGTTGCATGGTTTGAGAAGGTGTGCATTGGTATTATTTCATTAAAAGAAATGGTATTTTAGGTGACTGCTTAGGAACCATCAGGATGTCATGACTTAAAACAGCTCATTCAGATGAAAATTATATTTGTAAAGGAGAACTTCTATGTTATATAAGACAGTTTAGATCTGTCATATCTTACCCATTAATGAGCTTCACATTTTTTTTTACATCTTTATTGGAGTATAATTGCTTTACAATGGTGTGTTAGTTTCTGCTTTATAACAAAGTGAATCAGTTATACATATACATATGTTCCCATACCTCTTCCCTCTTGCATCTCCCTCCCTCCCACCCTTCCTATTCCACCCCTCTAGGTGGTCACAAAGCATGGAGCTGATCTCCCTGTGCTATGCGGATGCTTCCAACTAGCTATCTATTTTACGTTTGGTAGTGTATACATGTCCATGCCACTCTCTCACTTTGTCACAGCTTACCCTTCCCCGTCCCCATATCCTCAAGTCCATTCTCTAGTAGGTCTCTGTCTTTATTCCTGTTTTACCCCTAGGTTCTTCATGACATTTTTTTCCTTAAATTCCATATATATGTGTTAGCATACAGTAATTGTCTTTCTCTTTCTGACTTACTTCACTCTGTATGACAGATTCTAGGTCCATCCACCTCATTAAAAATAGCTCAAATTCGTTTCTTTTTCTGGCTGAGTAATATTCCATTGTATATATGTGCCACATCTTCCTTATCCATTCATCCGATGATGGACACTTAGGTTGTTTCTATCTCCGGGCTATTGTAAATAGAGCCGCAATGAATATTTTGGTACATGACTCTTTTTGAATTATGGTTTTCTCAGGGTATATGCCCAGTAGTGGGATTGCTGGGTCATATGGTAGTTCTATTTGTAGATTTTTAAGGAACCTCCATACTGTTCTCCATAGTGGCTGAACCAATTCACATTCCCACCAGCAGTGCAAGAGTGTTCCCTTTTCTCCACACCTTCTCCAGCATTCATTGTTACTAGATGTTTGAAGATGGCCATTCTGACTGGTGTGAGATATCTCATTGTAGTTTTGATTTGCATTTCTCTAATGATTAATGATGTTGAGCATTCTTTCATGTGTTTGTTGGCAGTCTGTATATCTTCTTTGGAGAAATGTCTATTTAGGTCTTCTGCCCATTTTTGGATTGGGTTGTTTGTTTTTTTGTTATTGAGCTGCATGAGCTGCTTGTAAATTTTAGAGATTAATCCTTTGTCAGTTGCTTCATTTGAAAATATTTTCTCCCATTCTGAGGGTTGTCTTTCGGTCTTGTTTATGGTTTCCTTTGCTGTGCAAAAGCTTTGAAGTTTCATTAGGTCCCACTTGTTTATTTTTGTTTTTATTTCCATTTCTCTAGGAGGTGGGTCAAAAAGGATCTTGCTGTGATTTATGTCATAGAGTGTCCTGCCTATATTTTCCTCTAAGAATTTGATAGTTTCCGGCCTTACATTTAGGTCTTTAATCCATTTTGAGCTTATTTTTGTGTACAGTGTTAGGGAGTGATCTAATCTCATACTTTTACATGTACCTGTCCAGTTTTCCCAGCACCAGTTATTGAAGAGGCTGTCCTTTCTCCATTGTACATTCCTGCCTCCTTTATCAAAGATAATGTGACCATATGTGCGTGGGTTTATCTCCAGGCTTTCTATCCTGTTCCATTGATCTATCTTTCTGTTTTTGTGCCAGTACCATACTGTCTTGATTACTGTAGCTTTGTAGTATAGTCTGAAGACAGGGAGCCTGATTCTTCCAGCTCCGTTTTTCATTCTCAAGATTGCTTTGGCTATTCGGGGTCTTTTGTGTTTCCATACAAATTGTGCAATTTTTTGTTCTAGTTCTGTGAAAAATGCCAGTTGTAGTTTGATAGGGATTGCATTGAATCTATAGATTGCTTTGGGTAGTAGAGTCATTTTCACAATGTTGATTCTCCCATTCCAAGAACATGGTATATCTCTCCATCTATTTGTATCATCTTTAATTTATTTCATCAGTGTCTTATAATTTTCTGCATACAGGTCCTTTGTCTCCTTAGGTAGGTTTATTCCTAGATATTTTATTTTTTTGTTGCAATGGTAAATGGGAGTGTTTTCTTGATTTCACTTTCAGATTTTTCATCGTTACTTTATAGGAATGTCAGAGATTTCTGTGCATTAATTTTGTATCCTGCTACTTACTCAAATTCATTGATTAGCTCTAGTAGTTTTCTGGTAGCATCTTTAGGATTCTCTATGTGTAGTATCATGTCATCTGCAAAGAGTGACAGCTTTACTTCTTCTTTTTAGATTTGGAGTCCTTTTATTTCCTTTTCTTTTCTGATTGCTGTGGCTAACACCTCCAAAACTATGTTGAATAACAGTGGTGAGAGTGGGCAACCTTGTCCTGTTCCTGATCTTTGTGAAAATGGTTTCAGTTTTTCACCATTGAGGATGATATTGGCAGTGGGTTTGTCATACATGGCCTCTATTATATTGAGGAAAGTTCCCTCTATGCCTACTTTCTGGAGGGTTTTTATCATAAATCGGTGTTGAATTTTGTCAAAAACTTTCTCTGCATCTATTTAGATGACCATATGGTTTTTCTCCTTCAATTTGTCAATATGTGTATCACAATGATTGATTTGTGTATATCGAAGAATCCTTGCATTCCTGGAATAAACCCCACTTGATCATGGTGTATGATCCTTTTAATGTGCTGTTGGATTCTGTTTGCTAGTATTTTGTTGAGGATTTTGGCATCTATGTTTATCAGTGATATTGGCCTGTAGTTTTCTTTTTGTGACATCTTTCTCTGGTTTTGGTATCAAGGTGATGGTGGCCTTGTAGAATGATTTTGCGAGTGTTCTTCCCTCTGCTATATTTTGGAAGAGTTTTTGAAGGATAGGTGTTAGCTCTTCTCTAAATGATTGACAGAATTCACCTGTGAAGCCATTTGTTCCTGGGATTTTGTTTGTTGGAGAATTTTTAATCACAGTTTCAATTTCAGTGCTTGTGATTGGTCTGTTTATATTTTCTATTTCTTCCTGGTTCAGTCTTGGAGGGTTGTGCTTTTCTAAGAATTTGTCCATTTCTTCCAGGTTGTCCATTTTATTGGCATATAGTTGCTTGTAGTAATCTCTCATGATCCTTTGTATTTCTGCAGTGTTAGTTGTTACTTCCCGTTTTTCATTTCTAATTCTGTTGGGTAGATTCTTCTCCCTTTTTTTCTTTATGAGTCTGGCTAATGGTGTTTCAATTTTGTTTATCTTTTCAAAGAACCAGCCTTTAGTTTTATTGATCTTTGCTATTGTTGCCTTCATTTCTTTTTCATTTATTTCTGATCTGAAATTTATGATTTCTTTCCTTCTGGTAATTTTGCGGGTTTTTTGTTCTTCTTTCTCTAATTGCTTTAGGTATAAATTTAGGTTGTTTATTTGAGATGTTTCTTGTTTCTTGAGGTAGGATTGTATTGCTCTAAACTTCCATCTTTGAACTGCTTTTGTTGCATCCCGTAAGTTCTGGGTCAGTTAGTTGTGTTTTCATTGTCATTTGTTTCTGGTATTTTTTTTTATTTCCTCTTTGATTTCTTCAGTGATCTCTTGGTTATTTAGTAGCATACTCTTTAGTGTCCATGTGTTTTTATTTTTTACATTTTTTCCTGTAATTGATATCAAGTCTCATAGCGTTGTCATCAGAAAAGATACTTGATACAATTTCAATATTCTTATATTTATCAAGCCTTGATTTGTGACCCAAGATATGATGTATCCTGGAGAAAGTTCTATGAGCACTTGAGAAGAAAATTTGTATTCTGTTGTTTTAGGATGGAATGTCCTATGAATATCAATTAAATCCATCTTGTTTAATGTAACTTTTAATGCTTGTGTTTCCTTATTTATTTTCATTTTGGATGATCTGTCCATTGGTGAAAGTGAGGTGTTAAAGTCCCTTACTATTATCGTGTTACTGTTGATTTCCTCTTTAAGGCTGGTTTGCATTTGCTTTATGTATTGTGGTGCTTCTATGTTGTGTGCCTAAATATTTACAATTGTTATATCTTCTTCTTGGATTGTTCCCTTGATCATTATGTAGTGTCCTTCTTTGTCTCTGGTAAGAGTATTTATTTTACAGTCTATTCTTTCTGATATAAGAATTCCTACTTCAGCTTTCTTTTGATTTCCATTTGCACGCAATATCTTTTTCCATCCCCTCACTTTCAGTGTGCTTATGTCCCTAGATCTGAAGTGGGTCTCTTGTAGACAGCATATATACAGGTCTTGGTTTTGTGTCCATTCAGCCAGTCTATGTCATTTGGTTGTAGCATTTAACCCATTTACATTTAAGGTAGTTATCCATATGTATGTATCTATTACCATTTTCTTAATTGTTTTGAGTTTGTTATTGTACGTCTTTTCCTTCTCTTGTGTTTCTTGCCTAGAGAAGTTCTGTTAGCATTTGTTGTAAAGCTGGTTTGGTGGTGCTGAATTCTTTTATCGTTTGCTTGTTTGTAAAGGTTTTATTTTGTCCATCAAATCGGAATTAGATCCTTGCTGGGTAGAATAATCTTGGTCGTAGGTTTTTCTCTTTCATCACTTTAAGTATGTTCTGCCACTGCTTTGTGGCTTGCAGAGTTTCTGCAGAAAGATCAACTGTTAACCTTAAGGGCATTCCCTTGTATATTATTTGTTGCTTTTCCCTTGATGCTTTCCATATATTTTTTTGTGTGTTTAACTTTTGATAGCTTGATTAATATGTGTCTTGGCACGTTTCTCCTTGGATTTATCCTTTATGAGACCCTCTGCACTTTTGGTCTTGATTACTTTCTTTCTCATATTACAGAAGTTTTCAACTATAATCTCTTCAAATATTTTCTTATTCCCTTTCTTTTTCTCTTTTTCTTCTTGGACCCCTATAATTCGGATGTTGCTGCATTTAATGTTGCCCCAGAGGTGTCTGAGACTGTCCTCAATTCTTTTCATTCTTTTTTATTTATTCTTCCCTGTGGTAGTTATTTACACTACTTTATCTTCCAGGTCACTATCCTTTACTCTGCTTCAGTTATTCTGCTATTGTTTCCTTCTAGAGAATTTTAATTTCATTTATTGTGTTGTTCATGGTTATTTGTTTGCTCTTTAGTTCTTCTATGTCCTTGTTGACCGTTTCTTTTATTTTCTCCATTCTATTTCCAAGATTTTGGATCATCTTTACTATCATTACTCTGAATTCTTTTTCGGGTAGACTGCCTGTTTCCTTTCCATTTGTTAGGTCTGGTGGGTTTTTACCTTTCTTCTTCATCTACTGTGTATTTCTCTTTTTTCTCATTTTGCTCAACTTACTGTGTTTGGGGTCTCCTTTCATCAGGTTGCAGGTTCATAGTTCCCATTGTTTCTGGTGTCTGCCCCCAGTGTCTAAGGTTGGTTCAGTTGGTTGTGTAGGTTTCCTGGCAGAGGGGACTAGTGCCTATGTTCTGGTGGATGAGGCTGGATATTTTTTTTCTGGTGGGTAAGACCGCATCCAGTGGTGTGTTTTGGGGTGTCTGTGAACTTATTATGATTTTAGCCAGCCTCTCTGCTAATGGGTGTGTTTGTTCCTGTCTTGCTCATTTTTTGTCCAGCACTGTTGCCTGCTGGTCATTGAGTGGAGCGAGTATTAGCTCTGAGATGGATATGTCTGGGAGAGCTTTTGCCATTTGATATTATGTGGGGCCAGTGGGTCTCTGGTGGACCAATGTCCTGAACTCGGCCCTCTCACCTCAGAGGCTCAGGCCTGACACTCAACCAGAGCACCAAGACCCTATCAGCCACATAGCTCAGAAGAAAAGGGAGAAAAACAAAATAAAGAAAAAATAAATAAATTTATTAAAATAAAAATAATTATTAAAAGTAAAAAAGTAATTTAAAAAATCAAGAAACACAGAAGAAAGCAATGAAACCAAGGAACAAACCCACCAGTGATAACAAGCAGTAAAAACGTTAAAAAAAAATTAAAGGACAGACAGAATCCTAAAACAAATTGCAAAAGCAAAGCTATACAGTCAGAATCACAAAAAGAAACATACACATAGACATTCACAAAAAGAGAAAAAGGAGGGCTTCCCTGGTGGTGCAGTGGTTGAGAGTCCGTCTGCCAATGCAGGAGACATGGGTTCATGCCCCAGTTCAGGAAGATCCCACATGCCGTGCAGTGGCTAGGCCCGTGAGCCATGGCTGCTGGGGCTGCACGTCCGGAGCCTGTGCTCCACAACAGGAGAGTCCACAACAGTGAGAGGCCTGTGTACCACAAAAAAAAAAAAAAGAGAGGGAAAAAAAGGAAAATTATATATATATATATATATATATATATATATATATATATATATGAAAGGAAGAGAGCAACCAAATCAATAAACAAATCTACCAATGATAATCGACTCTAAATACTAAACTAAGATAAACATAAAACCAGAAACAAATTAGATTCAGAGAGCAAACCCCAAGTCTACAGTTGTTCCCAAAGTCCACCATCTAAATTTTGGGATGATTTGTTGTCTATTCAGGTATTCCAGAGATGCAGTGTACATCAAGTTGATTGTGGAGATTTAGTCCACTGCTCCTGAGGCTGCTGGGAGAAATTTCCCTTTCCCTTCTTTGTTCGCACAGCTCCTTGGGTTCAGGTTTGGATATGGCCCTGTCTCTCTGTGTAGGTCACCTGAGGGCATCTGTTCCACCCCCAGAAAGGGTAGTGTTAAAGTAGCAGCTGATTAGGGGGCTCTGACTCACTCAGGCTGGGGGGAAGGAGGGGTATGGAATGTGCCATGAACCTTGGAGACAGTGACCAGCATGACTGTGCAACAGCTTGAGGTGCACCATGTGTTTTCCAAGGGAAGTTGTTCCTGGATCATTGGACCCTGGCAGTGGCAGGCTGTACAGGCTCCCAGGAAGAGAGGTGTAGATAGTAACCTGTGCTTGCACTCAGGTTTCTTGGTAGCTGCAGCAGTATCTTTAGCCTCATTCCCGTCTCATGCTTGCACTGATAGCCGTGGCTCACACCCATCTCTGGAACTCGTTTAGGTGGTACTCTGAATCCTCTCTCCTTGTACATCCCAAAACAATGGTTCTTTGCCTCTTAGGCAGTCTCAGACTATTCTCTGTGCTGCCCCTTGACTAGCTGTGTTGCACTAGCCCCTTCAGGATGTGTTCACACAGCCAACCCCAGTACTCTCCCTGGGATCTGACCTCCAAAGCCTCAGCCTCAGATCCCAGCCCCCATCCACCCCAGCAAGTAAGCAGGCAAGTCTCTCAGGCTGGTGAGTGCTGGTTGGCACCAATCTTCTGTGCAGGAATCTCTTCACTTTGCCCTCTGCACCTCTGTTGCTGTGCTCTCCTCTATGCCTCTGAAGCTTCCCCCTGCCCACCCCCCATGTCTGCCAGTGAAGGGACTTCCTAGTGTGTGGAAAGTTTTCCTCCTTCACAGCTCCCTCCAAGAGGTACAGGTCCCATCCTTATTCTTTTGTCTCTGTTTTTTCTTTTTCTTTTGCCCTACCCAGATACTTGGGGAGTTTCATGCCTTTTGGCAAGTCTGAGGTCTTCTTCCAGTGTTCAATAGGTGTTATGTAGGTGTTGTTCACATGTAGATGTAGTTCTGATGTATTTGTGGGGAGAAAGCTGGTCTCCACATCTTACTCCTCCGCCAGCTTGAAGGAGTCTCCTCCCACAATTCTTTTTTATCTTATTTATTTTTTTGAATTGAAATATAGTTGATATAAGAGAGTAACAATTATTATATTAAAAAAGATACTTGTATCTTGAATATATAAATAACTCAAATAATCTAGGAAGATAAATGATCCAATTAAAAATATGCAGAGGTATTTAAAAGATACTTCAAAAAAAAAAAAAAAAGCTATGAAGAGCCAGTAAGCATATGAAATTATGCTCAACAACCTTAGTCATTGGGGAAATGAAATTTTACACCACAATGAGATAGCTACTATAAATGAAGCTGAATGGGTAATATATATATATATATATATATATATATATGTATGTATATATATATATATATATATATATATATATATAAAGTCTGATAATACTGTTTTGTTGAAGATGAGGAACAAAAGTGGAACTCTCATACATTGCCGGTGACAGCTGTTAACTGATACAACTCTTCTGGGAAATAATTAAGCAGTTTCTAATAAAGTTCTACATTTACTATATGACTGTACAATTTTAATTTTTGGTATTTTCCCAAGAAAAATGAAAGTACATGCTACTCAAAGACTTGTTCTTAGCAACTCTGGTATATCCATTCAATGGACTTCTAGTCTGTAATAAAAGAAACAAACTCATGGTAAATTTAACAATATGGATAAATCTCAAAAATATAATGCTGAGCAAAAGAAGCTAAATGAAAACAGTATTTTCTGTATGTTTTTATTTATAAATATAGATCTTAATTTAAGTGATATAAAACAGATCAGTGATTTTCTGGGGCAAGGAGCAGGGGATGAGAATTTATTGGCAAGGGGGTCAAGACAACTTGTGTAGGCTTATAGAAACATTATGTATCTTAATTGTCATGGTGGTTTCATGGATGCATACATTTGTTAAAATGCAGTGTACTATATTCTTATAAATTGTGCATTTTATATTATGTAATTTTCCTCAATAATGTTGATTTAAAAAAAACCTCAAAGACATATTAATAATATTTTTATGATTTTGTTTCCAAATTAAATATTTAGATAAGAAACTAAAGATATGTATGAAATTTTTAAATTCCATTATTCATATGAGAGATATACCTAGAAAAAATAGACATGATTAACAATAATTTGTTGTATCAGTAAGTTGGGTATATCCCTATAGTGGTCATTAAAAATGATTCTGTAGATGTATGCTAATTGCTATCAAAGAAAACCCTTTTATATTAGTTTTTTAATTTCAGCCTCACAATAATAGAAGGTATTTCCGAGTAAGGTTTGGAACTAAGACGAGAAACACAGATTTGAGGAAATGACTTATTATATGTGTTATATAATTGAATGGAAGGAGTTCTGTAGATGAGGTTCATGTATATAGGTATATATGCTTCCTTCTTTATCAGACTATTTCTTCTGTTATACACACCAATTGCATTTGTCATTTTCCAATCTGGTCTGTTTCCTTGAATTGACAGAGAGCAGTGCTGGGTACATTTTGTTCATGCTGGTTGAATGTGCTCAGTTCTATTCATCACTGAGGAAACATAGTCTGCAATAGGAACCATATAGAAATAAGGACACCCAAAACCAATATTGTGTATGAATGATGCCATAACAGACATACATTTGTTATGATTCTAATTGAGTAGAAATGTGCCTCCTTTCTTCAGTCTTATACCATTTCTCTTTAGGGAATTTAGGTGCCAATTATGTCTGATCTATGGTATTGTTTCCTCAGAAGGTCAGACTTTACCACTGTATCATCCTCACTCCATCAGTTTGCCTTTTTTTTTTGTTTGTTATCTTCACTTTTCCTTCACTCTTCTCTATCAGATTTCACTAATACAGTGCTCTTGTACTTTTTAAGGATTTGTCAGTCAGAGAGTGTGTGTGTGTCTGTGTGTGTGTGTGTGTGTGTGTGTTCACACCATACTCCTAGTGACTCATCAGTGTAGGTCAGGGAAGCTCTACTACAGCCTTTGAAGCTAATTGAATTTCTATAATGTTATACTGTGATATGGTGACTTATAATAAGAAATATGTACTTGATCTTTGTCCCAGTTCCTGGCAAGAGCTCCTAAAATCCTCGGAATTTCCTGTGTTAAAGGTGTCTTTTGTTATGGTAATTAGGTTACTTTTAGAAAGTCCTTAGGTGACCTAAAGATGAGGGCTGATTGCCAGGGGAACCAGCCAGGTGATTAGAAGTTTGGAACTTTCAGTACTGCCTCCAGCTCCCTATCCCCCTAACCTTTGGGGAGGGGAGAGAGGCTGGAGTTTGAATCAATCACCAAAAGCCAATGATTTAATCAATCATGACTATGTAGTGAAGCCTACATTAAAAACCCTGAAGGACAGAGTTTGGAGAACTTCCTGGTTTGTGAACATGTGGAGATTTGGGGAGAATGTCATGCTCTGAGAGAGCATGGAAGCTCTGCACCCTTTTCCCTTACCTTGCCCTGTACATCTCTTCCATCTGGCTGTTCCTGAGTTACATCCTTTTGTAACAAACCTGTGATCTAACAAGTAAAACGTTTCTTGGATTCTGTGAGTTGCTCTAACAAATTAATGGAACCCAAAGAGGAGGTTGTGGAAACTTCTGATTTACAGCCAGTCAGTCAAAAGTGCAGGTGACAACTTGGACTTGCAACTGGCATCTGAACCCCAAAGAAGGGGTTGTTGGAACCTCCAATCTATAGCAGGTTGGTCAGAACTACAGGTGATAACCTGGACTTGTGACTATTGTCGAAAGTGTGTGTGTGTGTACGTGTGTGTGTGGCGGGGGGGAGCCTTGTGGGACTGAAGTCTTAACCTGTGGGTCTAATGCTATCTCCAGCAGATAGTGTCAGAGTTGAGTTGAATTATATAACACCCAGCTAGTTTTGCAAAGAATTGCTTGGTGTGGGGAAAAACTCCCACACGTTTGGTGAGCACAAGTGTCAGAAGTGAAGTGTTCTCTATGAAGGTAAAGGAGACAAGGAAGAAACATGGTAGGGAGGAAGTGGGTTTTTCCCTACTCAGGCGGTAGACTGAACTGGGTTTTATATACCATTTTAGATACAGACCCACAGTCTATTTGAAAATCTTAGGATCAGATATGTTTCTGAATTTTAGAATGATAGTACAGTATATACAGCAATGTCTGGAGCACAAACCTATAAACATATTAATATTCTGGAGTCAAACCTCTGAATTTTCATACTGTATTGACAGCTTAATGTTAGCTCAGGTCTGGTTTTGCTCTCAAGTGAATTCAAGTCAGTTTTCAGTAGTCTCTGCCTATTGGAAGTTTGAAAAAGAATTGTGGGTGACATCTAGTTTTCCAAGAGAGAACTCCTTCATTTTTTAAAAATTAAAAAAAATTATTTTATCTTGGAGTATAGTTGATTCACAATGTTGTGTTAGTTTCAGGTGTTCAGCAGAGTGATTCAGTTATACATATACATGTATCAATTCTTTTTCAAATTCTTTTCCCATTTAGGTTATTACAGAATATTGAGCAGAGTTCCCTGTGCTGTACAGTAGGTCCCTGTTGGTTATCTATTTTAAATATAGCAGTGTGTACATGTCAATCCCAAACCCAGGAGAGAACTCTTGACATTTTTTTAGCCTGCAAGCTATTGTCTCTTTTTCTGTATCATCTGGCTCTTCTTATTTATTCTCTAGTTTTTGATATCTGCTTCAGAACTTTCTTTTGGATTTGGATTTATGTATGTGTGTGCAGGTGACTTTAGGGAAGCATAATTTAAATACCTTAAACTTCACCTATTTTGAGTTTACAATTTGATGGTTTTAGTAAATGTGCACAGTCATGAAACCATCATAACTTTGAAGGTTTAAACATTTTTACCACCCCCAAAAGTTTCCTCTTGTATCACTGCAGTCAATTCCCCCTCCCACTCCAGCTTTGGGCCAGGCAATTGCCGATGTCATCTCTGTGTCTGGCTTCTTTCACTTAGCTTATTGTTTTGAGACCCATGACATTGTGTATATATATATATGAGTAGTTTGTTCTTTTTTTTTCTGAGTGGTATTCCCAAATGTGTATAACTGGTGAATGGATCAAGAATATATGGTGGGCTTCCCTGGTGGTGCAGTGGTTGAGAATCTGCCTGCTAATGCAGGGGACACAGATTCGAGCCCTGGTCTGGGAGGATCCTACATACCACGGAGCAACTAGGCCCATGAGCCACAACTACTGAGCCTGCGCATCTGGAGCCTGTGCTCCACAACAGAAGAGGTCGCAATAGTGAGAGGCCCGTGCACCGTGATGAAGAGTGGCCCCCGCTCACCGCAACTAGAGAAAGCCCACGCACAGAAATGAAGACCCAGCACAGCAAAAATAAATAAATAAATTAATAAACTCTTACCCCCAATATCTTCTTTAAAAAAAAGAAAAAAATATATATGGTGCTTCTCTATTGCAAATAAACAATAAAAAGGTCTTGTGTATCTAATCTGTTATCCAACTTACCAGTCTTTGAATCCCTGCTCAACATCAGATGTTTTCTCAGGTTAAGAGCCCCCTCACTTTCATTAAAAGCCTTAAGTCAGCAAGACTTTTACTAGCACCTAAGCCTACAGGGCTCAATTAAGCAACTGGGCTTAGATAGTGCAGTGTACTGGAGAAAATTAGAAACCTAACTGCCCTCTCCCTGGCTCAGTAGATCACAGCCATGGCCCTCCATGACCCACATCCAGCTATGTATGCATGCAGGAAAGACTTTCCAATGATTATCAATTTGGGCATTCTGAAGAAGTAACCAATACTTTTTCTACTAGGACCAGGAGAATCTTTCTGCCTACTGCATGGAATGGAATTTGGAGATTTAGAGGTGTGACCAATATTCCCTATTGCAGGTGGGTATAGCTGAATCAGGAACCTAGGGGAAAGACTTTCCCATCTATGGACAATCTTAAGCCCTTCTTTGAGCCCAAATAAGTTTACTAGGAAAAGAGGTCTCAGAGTATTATGTTCTCTCTACACTTAGGAACTTTGTTTGGGCAATGACATGTTAAAAGGAGGCAGAAATGGAGTGAAGGAAAACCAGGATGGAGAGTCAGTGATCAATTGACTAAGTGGAGTCTAATAAACTTGCCTGCTTCCAAGTGGTGCCAACTCCACCATGCTGTTGGTTATGAGGAGGATCATCCATTTTCAGGACCTAGCCCAGGCCTAGTGATAGGATGTCCTGTCTGTGGAAGGGGCCATTCACCCCAATGGAAATGTTCATACAGCAGGACAAGGTCTTACCAAGTTGCTCTCAGGATTCTATGGAGGCTATGAGACTAGATACAATTATCATTTACACTTTATGGCTAGAGGCAGAGCTGGGTACAGGGCAAGCTATAGGAAGGATAGGAGATAAAGATATTACTATTCTAAAACTTCAGCAAATTTTTTGTCCTGTTTCTCAGTATTTACATCTGTTTAGTTGCTACTTTATTTTCTTGTTTGGGAGGTATTTAACTTATCTGTATCTAATTTTCCTAATTAGAGAAATGGAATTATTATTATCTCATAGGATTATTGTGAAGATTAAATGCATTAACACATGTAATACTCTTAGGATAGTAATCCTGGAGACTAGCAATGTCTCAATGAAATGAAGTCACTGTTACCTTATCTAATAATATTTTTCAGGGCAGGAAATATTTTGGTGAGCTTGTGGATTATATATAGGTAACACAGAGGGGATAATCTGTTTAGTATCATGATATAAATCTGTGTCATTTTGACAGAGCTGTATGTCTACAGATTATTATGCTGACCCAGGCATGACTGTGAGGCTGAGAATGAGAAGAACCAACCCCCCTTCACATACACACACACACACACACATACACACATTCTGCATCTTGAGGTGTTGGGGAAGAGTCAGTACTTCAAATAGGAGGAAAAAGTCTAAGCATTCCAACTGGGGGCATGGTTATATGGGAGGTACAGCCTATCCAATCTAGAAATTCTCACATTTTGTAGCAAATGTTGAGAGATTTTCTCTATTGTAAATCTATTATCTTGAAGTCTTTGATAAAAAAAATCTTCAACTCCTATAGTCAGGTCTTATCTATTGTTTAGAGTAGGCTCCATGCCTGCTTCAGATGATGTAGTCAAGGCACAGCAGTGGTCCATTGTGGGACCCAGGTTTGGTTTGGAGAGAGGTGATGTAAGGGGAGAAAGCAATATTATCCTCTGAAAAAGCTAGTTGCTTAAGTGACAGATAGAAAGCATTCTTTGAAAATTCCCAGAATTCCTTGGGATGAATATCTGGTAAAGTATTGCACTTCCTATGAACTCAAGTAGAATGGGAATTCAAGTGACTGTTAAATGGGCATTAATGAAATTTACAAATATGTAAGCCAGCAGGAGTGGTGAGAGAAGAAACCTTCACACTCCAGATGACTGCACTCAGAAGTAGTACTTATGCTGCCCTCACTGGTTTCCTTGAACAAAGCTTCTCCCACATCTCAGACAGTCTTTCCTCAGAGTAGAGACAATAGAAGTGCCTGTAGATTTTCTAGCCCCTGATGAGATGGTATTCTCTTTGGCTCTGCAGAGATCACACTTCACAAGAAAACATGGGTGGTCATAGTGCTCATTTCTCACCAGTTGATTAAAATCCAGTGGTGAGATGATCTGCAGCAACAACCACAAAACCAGTTACACTAGGTCTATGTGGACCTTCCAGAGCCCTACCTGCTACATGGAAGACATCACCTCAAAAACCCAGCACATGACAGGGCCAGTGAAATCAGTTTCCACCACTTCAAGCAGTACTAAGAATGGACTGATCCAGAAAACATCTTCAGGCTGAACTGGCTAACACATCCAAATGCTTTGACCCCCAGGATTTGTAGGGTGACCTTGTGTTGTGTGTGAATATGGGCTTGGAGATTTGGTTGTGGATTCAGTTCTCCTTGGAGCTGTCATTGAAATTTTTCCCTGCATTCCACAGCACACATATCTGCAATGAGAACAGGAAGAGAGTAATTTATGTCTTCCCCTGCAGCCCTTTGGTACCTGAAATATGGTTTTGCCACCAGTCAGGATAAGCATGCTTATTGTGGCCATGTAGGCCAATATGCATATAATTGCCACAAAATTGCTATAGGGGAACTGGCTGTAAACTTTCCAGCCAGGAAAGTTCTCAGTTCCATAAAAATTAGAGAAAATGAGTATTTGCTTCTAAGACCTACGCAAGGTGATTTGGGAGCAGAAAAGACAAGGGACCACGTTCAAACCTAGCAGGCTACCCTTCTAGCCCTCTCTTATCATGTAAGTAAGACACACAAGTATGGGAGTTGTGCATTTCTGTGACCCACAGTATGATGGCCATCAACCTGGACATAAAGATAGGATCCCATGGTGGGAGGTCCACATTGAGTGCCTGTATTTCCATTCAGTATTTTCCATCTATAAGTGGAGAACCTTACCCTTCATTTACCAAGGAGCTCTGCCAAAGGCAGTCCTTAAACCCCACACAAACTCCCACTTTTCTTGCCTGTCTCTGTCCTGGAACTCCAAACTCACATTCTGCTTCCTGAGAGGGGTTTTTCAGACCAGGACTGTAAGAACTTCTCCAACATTGTGAATGAGCTTACTCAGATGCCTTGGTGCTCAGTACCTGTGCCCCTGCCTGTCAGGCAAAGTAGAGGAGCACTGTGCCTCAAGCAGGAAAGCTCCCTTTATCTCTGTTTCCACAGACTTTGTCTACCTATCCTTCCTTCCCTCTTCATCCCCCTGTCATCCACCAGCCTTTTGTGTCTGGTTCCAGTGGGCTTTGTGCTCTATCCAGCCTGAGTAATGACATTTGAAGTATTTTGTGTACTCAGCCTTGTTCTCCTTTGCACTCCACATTCTTACACATGGAGATATTCAGGAGAATTATATTATTCAGATGTCTGATGCTAAGACTGTTCACATCTTCCACAGAACTCTCTGATGGGAGCTCACCCATTACCTGACAAAATATAGGGAATTGTAACAGAGGGAAGATGGGATAATGCAGCAGAAACTGGATAGAGTACTCATGCTTGCCTCGAGAAGAAACCACCTTATGCTTTGCCATCAGGAGTCCTGGAAAAATGCCCCTAGCTAATTCCTGTCACAGCTTCATTGTCCTGTCTTTTGATTTCTAACCCTGCTCTTTATCACCTATGCATTACTTCAATCATCAGAGATTTATTGAAACACTTTTTACATAATGGTCTGTAATAAGTGCAAAAACATTAAAAAAATAAGGACACATATTTTGAGCTGAAGGAGTTCACAGTCCAGTGAGAAACAAGCCTAATATTTATAAGTAAAAAATTACAATATAACATGATATGGGCTTTCTCATCTGTTGCTTAAAGTGACAATGAGAGAAAACATTAATTCTACTTAAAGATTTCAGAAGATTCAAAGGAATTAGCCCTTGAGTTGAGATTTAAAGAATGGGTAGGGGTTTTCTAGATGAACACACACAATAAAGGGATAAAGAAGGAAGCCATTCAGGGCAGAAGAAACATATACACCAAGATGATAAGACAAGAGACATCGAGCTGAATTAGAATGGCACACAATCCATGCTGTTTTTGATAACTAGTACGATGGCTAGCAGAGTGCTGTGATGGTTAATTTTCTGTGTTAATTTGATTGGACCACAAGGTGCCCAATATTTGGTTAATGTTATTCTGGATATTTCTGTGAGGGAGTTTCTGGATGAAATTAACATTTAAATCAGTAGACTGAATAAAGATTGCCCTTTCCAACATGGGTGGCTTCATCCAATCCACTGAAGATATGAAAAGAACTAAAAGGCTGAGCAGAGGAGAACTCACTCTTTTCTCCTGACTGTCTTCAAGCTCAAACACCAGTCTTCTCCCGACTTTGGACTTTCACTTGGACTGGAACTTACACTGACTCTCCTGGTTTTCAGGCCTTTGGATTTCCACTGCAACTACACCATTAGCTCTTCTGGGTGTCCAGCTTGCCTACTGCAGATATTGGGACTTTTTAGTTTCATAATTTCATGAGCCAGTTCCTTATAATCTCTCTGTCTCTGTCTCTCTCTGTGTATATAGATAGATATATAGATATAGATATCTTCTTTTGGCTCTGTTTTTTAGTTCTGGGGGCTGGAAAGTCCAAGGTCAAGGTGCTGAAAAAATCAGCACCTTTCTGGCTTCTTGGCTTGTAGGTGGCTGCCTTTCCACTGTGTCCTTGAGTGGCCATTCCTTAATGCACGGACATGCACAGAGAGAGAGAGAAAGCAAGCATGAGCTGTCTGGTGTCTCTTCTTATAAGGACACTAATCCCATAGGATCAGGGTCTCATGCTTATGAACTCATTTAATCTTAATTACTTCCTTAGAAGCCCCATCTCTAAATACAGCCACACTGGGGCTTAGGGCTTCAGCATCTGAAATTTTTGGAGGACACTTCAGTCCATAACAGTGAGTGAGAGTGGCAGGACAGGAGTTTCGACAGGCCCACAACAGAATGTGAAAGTCTCTGGATCTCATGCTTAAGGGATCAGTGATGGAGAGTTAGTGAAGGGTTTAAACTATGAAAAAAAATAAAACTTATATGAGAAAGCTTACTCTGATTTCTGTAAAAAAGAATTGAGTATAGCATCCCTGGAATATTCTGTGCACATTTGCCAGTGGAAATTTTATGACAGCAAATTAAAAACGAGTACTCATATCTTCTGGGAGAACTAAGACAGACAGAAAGTCATTGCCAGAATCTTGGAGATAGTTCAGTATCTATACGGTTCATGAATTTGGATTGAAAAAAATAATGCAGCCCATTCATGTGGCCCCACACTAAGGGTACTCATTTACCCCTGTCCGTGGTCTTCTCCTTGGGTTCAAGACCTAGTGTCTATAGTGCGTATATTGTCATAACACTAGGAGATCGTCCCCAACTCACTGCTTTTGTGCAGGTTTTTTAATAGAGTTTGATCCCTTTCATCTTTAAACAGCAGGACAAGAGGAGAGTGGGATAGTGGTGCAAAGAAAGATTGTCTATTTGTTTTTTTTGTATTTTGATTGGTAAATCCCACACATACAATGTTCTAGGCAATAGCAGAGAAAATTCCTAACAGTAATGCACACTGGGGATTATTTTATTGTGTTTCATTGTTTATTTATTATTTGAAATATATGTATGCATGTATGAGTGTATCTACTTATATATCTATTATCTATTTATTTAAAATATATGATGTCCGTTCTAAGAATCAGGCAAAAGGATAAAATATTAATCATCTCAATCCACCAAAGCAGCCCTTGCTGTAAGTGAGCTCTAAATATGGCTTTGGGCTGGTTGGATTTTGTGTCAGATTAGCATCTAACTGAAGTTTGTTGTTGTTCTTATTAGTTGTTTTACAAGCACAAGGTGAATAGTGAGTAATGCAAAGGATAATTACACATCATGTGTCTTGAAAAGGTTTGAATTGAAATAGACCATCACTTGTTCAAATATGGAAGAGCTAAAGAGAGCACTAAGTGTCTTTATTGAACTAAAGCAGACCAGAACCTATGATGAAAATACTGAAGGCAAAATAACATAATAATTATCCCAAATATTAATAGAAAACTAACACTTTTTGACAATGATTTACTAAAATAACCAGAAAACAATTCGGAAAACTCCATGATATGTTTAATAAGATTTAAGACATAGCCTATGTGAAGCAAGGAAAGAGATCCATAACGGCTGAAAATTCTAAAATTAAGCTACAATGTGATGAAATAAATAATAATATGGATAGGAAGGTAATTTCCATAAGCAAAGAAAGAATGTCAAAAAATTAGAAATTGCAGCAGTTAAAACAAGGTTCTCATTCACAGTAATAAAGGTAGGATTAGAATCTTCTTAATTAGTAATGGGAAAGATGAACTTGAAAAGCTTTTCCACCATGTAGATTGTCCTGTTCTGACTGCCATTGGAAGCCAATATAGACACAAACAAGCAATCAAATACCCTACTGGATGATGTAGATAGATGTATTTGTTTGTAATTTCTGAAAAAAAAAAGAACCAATTTTCAAATCTTTGTCACAATGACAAGTGAAGATCACTTAAATTAGTTATCTAGGACAGTGATTCACAAAGTGTGATCTCTGGACAAGCAGCATCAGCATCACCTGAAAATTTGTTAGAGCTATAACTTCTCAAGCCTTACCTCAACCCATTTGAATCAGAAATTTGAGGAGTCAGGCCAAGCAATTTGTGTTTTAACCAGCCCTAAAGATGATGCTGATGCAGCTCGATTTTGAAAGCTGAAAGATTGGGAGAATGACTGTATCCTTATTGTGATGAGAGTAAGGCAGCTTACTGATCACATAAGTTATCCCTTATCTGCTGATGCTCCACAGACACACAAAGTTTAGCAAAGTTTGTAGAGGTGAAGACTCTGCTAGTGGTGGATCATGTATGCCTCAATTTCCCACTCCCAAATGAGAGAAATGGCCATAGTTACCTAGATAACTGATTTTCCCAAAGAAGAGCATCACAGGAATATCAAACATAATGTATGAATACAAATAAAATAGAGGAAGCATTTCTTAAAGTGAAGGAAGACCTATGTATACAGGTTGAAAGTGCTTTCTGCGATACAGACAAAATCAACAAGAAGACTCACAGCTAATTAATTTTGGGGGAAAATAAGATCTTATATAAGAACAAACATCTTATAAACATCAAGAAAGAAAGAAGGAGAGAGAGAGAGAGAGAGAGAGAGAGAGGCTGCCTCTAAGACTAAAAATCCTTGCAGAGGGGGCAGATATAGAGTTGAAATAAAAACTTAGGTTTACATAAAAGATAGGCATCTCTTCCTCCAAGGCTTTCAGTAAGGATGCCATGCTATGTGCAAATATTGAAAATTTAAATGAGATTAAAAATTTGTAAATCACATATATCCTGGCACATGGTTTACGCTCATTCAACGCTAGCACTTACCCATTATCAGAGCACCAAACACATGAACGGTGAACACCTGACTCATCTCTGGAAGGTGTCACACTCTAGGGACTAAGTCATTAACAAATGTTTAGCTTGGAGAAAGAGGGCAAGATCTGAGACTAAGTCCTAATAATAAATGAAAAGGAAGGTTAAGAGCATAATGGTCTCAGAACATTTTGTGTGAAGGAAAATGTGGTTTGACGACAGGAGCTGCAGAACATTAGAGTATGGTGGCAAGAAAGAATGCAAAATAAAAAGACATGGTTATTTAGAAGATTTTCAAATACTTCAAATGCATTCCAAGTACTGTGTCCTTGATTCCAGGTCCTGTGTAGAAAAAGATATTCAACATATATCAAATACAGCAGCAGGCATACGTTCCTCCCCTCCACTTGACTTCTAGGTAAGAGGAAAGCAGTGAGGTTAACCTGGACTCCCAGGTCCTCCCAGACTGAGATTCAGTGGATGGGAGCTCACACTGCTTAGGTAGTACTATTACTATAGTGTGATGAGAGTTCACTTTCTTTCCCATAATGTTGTTAGTCAATGAACAATAAAAACTTTTATTAGACATGACCCCTCCACTCTTAAGGATTATGAAATCTAGATAGGGGAATACACACCAGAAACCACCTGAGATGCTAATAACCATTCAAAGTCTAAAAATATAATACAGACAATGTCACAAGTGTATATGTTCTAAGTTAAATGTGCGTAGCTACAGAATGAGCTGCCATTGTGAAGCAGAAACAGCAGGATGGTTTTCAGAGAAGAGATGTAAACTAGGATGACAGAAGTAGGAATTAGGTAGGCAAAGAATTGAGCAGTAACACCATTGCAGGTAGAGAAAACACGAAGTTGAAAAACAAGAAACCACATGATGGAATATGTAGATACTTTTGAGAGAAAAGGGATTAAGTTTAGGATGAAGTGCTGAAGTTAAATGGTAACATTTGGGGATTTGAAATTTATCCTATGGATAATGTAGAACAACAGAAATTTAAAGATGTCTTTCTCTATATGAATTTCCAAAGATGGAATAGCAATTTAACCAGTTCTTTATCAAATGGTAGGTTCTCTTATAGCATCCTATATTTAAATATCATACAATCATCAGGACATGATTATATACTTGCTGTTTCTGAAAGTTATGCAATTATCTTGATATTTTTGTAGTATTAAGTGTGAAAAAATACCCTTGTTTTCTCTCTTCTCTTTTTTGGGCTGCTTTTACCAGTCTGAAAATCAGCTTTCATTTTGACTGCCACTTAACAGAATTTGATTAAAAAAAGTAAACTAATTATAATGGAAATGCAGTCCTGTGAAGCTTTAAGAAAAACACATTATTTTGTTTTAGGGTTCAGTTACTATACATTCATTTATCATCTTTATATGCGATGTGCAAGCGATGATGAATAGTCCCTGGCTTTGAATCAGGAAATGTAAATTATCCTTTTTCTTTCTTTCCATTTTCCTTTTTTTTTTTTTAAACAAATAATGAATACTAGTAAATTTGAAGCTAACTGATGTGCCAAGAACTCAAAGATGATGTAATGCATGAAAGCAATAAGGACTACTCATCCAATAGGCTGAAGCAAAGACAACTCCTGGTCCAGGGAATGCATACTTGATCTGGAGATGGTTGTGTCCCATGGTTTACCTAGCTGGTTTGGAGGACCATTAACAAGGTGCAGGTTTCTCTACCATTGTTTGTATTGAGCCTCCCTCATGCCAAGTAGTAGTCTTTGACTTTGGAGAATTAGCAATTATATTCCTTAAACTCTCTCTCATCTGGATCTAATCTTTCAGTCATAGATCTTTGCCCTCTCTTCTTCCCCATCCAAACAATATTCGACCTTCAAGGGATGCTCAAGTTTTGACCTCATTGTAAAGTCTCCCCTGACTGATTCATTTCACAAACAGCTCTATTTAGAATATTGAAAATCTTTAATATATTGAAAGAAATTAGTGCACTTACAAGCAAGTAGTGCAATATTTCAAAACAGACAAAATAAGTTATATGTGTAAGTACCCTTGGTATAAAGAGAGAAAATGGGAAAGCACATTCCCAATAAGGTAAGAAAATAATGCTCAAGTGTAGACCAATGCTCAAGTGGGTGAAGAGCAACCAGTTCTGACTGGATGGTCATTACTGTGGCATTTATTGATAAAGATATTAACCATAGATACCACTCACAGATAAAGTTACATGTGTGTCATTAATTCACATATTCTTTATAAATTATGCCAATTTTATTTTTATGTGGTAATTTTCCATATATACTGTTTTCCATTTTAGAAATAAAACCCAAGTATTTTTACTCACTCTAGCACACAAGACATGGTTGCATATTTCCTTTATAATTTCCTTAATTTTTGTTTCTTCTCACACTCTTTGCTTTTATCATATTTTCTCTCAGATTGCTGAGGCAACGATGGGGCATATTGGCCTTGGGAAAGTAAAGAGAAGGGAAATATAATGCTCTGTCACTTTAAAATATAGTCCATTTCCACCAACATATTAAAAGTCTAAATATTTTATTGCCTAGGCATAATCTCATTTTTATTGCCCCAATCACAGCTCATTGGTTAGGATATGTTGGGCAGAGGAGTGAGCTGGTCAGCTAATGGCCTCCCTGCTGCTAAAATTAACTAATTGTTAAAGTAATAACCATGGACCCTCATGGACTATTTTAATAGTCAGTGGCAATCTGGGAAATTATTTTGCTGCTTTCATTTCAGTAAGTCCTCCTATTGGCAATTTGCACCCCTCTCTATCCTTTCAAATGTTCTCTAGATGAGAAATATTTCAATGGGAATCTGCAGGGAGCTCTGGCGAGTCCCTCCAAGTTACAGTTGGGGCCCATTGTTATTTCTGTGAATAAGGGAAAAACACCGTATAAGTCTGTACTGAAGTGCATGTGGATGACCATCTATCTACTGCACGAAACTTCTTTTCCAACCTCATCTTTCCTCCTCTGTAATGTGTTTTTCACATCAGTTTGTTTCATATCTTGCTATGTTCTGCCCAAATGCTGGCCATGGCTTTCCCTGTCGTTTTGGTGAAAAACCATTCATCCATCTCTATATGACCACTGCTCTCCACAGTGGAGGCCCAGGTAGGAGTTCAGCCATTCAATATCCCAGGACAATGCTATTTTCAATTTTGACCTCTCCTCTGATATTCCAATATACACTCTTGCTACAACACATTTAATCATGTATTTGTACTTCACATTCTCCTTTATCTGTTTGTTATTTCATGTGTACAAATACCTTATTCTCAGCTAAGCTTACGTTTACCCAGAGAATATTCTGCACTTCCTCTTGTATCTCTCATTCAACAGAACTGGGTTAAATACATTGCAGATTTTTTTTTAACAACTTTATTAGAGTATAATCGCTTTACAATAGTGTGTCAGTTTCTGTTTTTATAACAAAGTGAATCAGCTATACATATAAATGTCCCCATATCTCTTCCCTCTTGCATCCCTCCCTCCCACCCTCTCTATCGCACCCATCTAGGTGGTCACAAAGCACCGACCTGATCACCCTGGGCTATGTGGCTGCTTCATACTAGCTATCTATTTTACATTTGGTAGTGTATATACATCCATGCCACTCTCTCACTTTGTCTCAGCTTACCCTTCCCCCTCCCCATATCTTCAAGTCCACTCTCTACGAGTTCTGTGTCTTTATTCCCAACTTACCCTTAGGTTCTTCTGACCATTTACTTTTCTTTTTCTTTTTCTTTTTTGGATTCCATATATATGTGTTAGCATACGGTATTTGTTTTTCTCTTTCTGACTTACTTCACTCTGAATGACAGTCTCTAGGTCCATCCACCTCACTACAAATAACTCAGTTTTGTTCCCTTTTATGGCTGAGTAATATTCCATTGTATATATGGGTCACATTTTCTTTATCCATTCATCTGTTGATGGACACTTAGGTTGCTTCCATGTCCTGGCTATTGTAAATATAGCTGCAATGAATATTTTGGTACATGACTCTTTTTGAATTATGGTTTTCTCAGGGTATATGCCCAGTAGTGGGATTGCTGGCTCATATGGTAGTTCTATTTGTAGTTTTTAAGGAACCTCCATACTGTTCTCCATAGTGGCTGTATCAACTTACATTCCCACCAACAGTGCAAGAGGGTTCCCTTTTTTCCACACCCTCCCCAGCATTCATTGTTTGTAGATTTTTTGATGATGGCCATTCTGACTGGTGTGAGATGATATCTCACTGTAGTTTTGGGTTGCATTTCTCTAATGATTAATGATGTTGAGCATTCTTTCATGTGTTTGTTGGCAATCTGTATATCATATTTGGAGAAATGACTATTTAGGTCTTCTGCACATTTTTGGATAGGGTTGTTTGTTTTTTGATATTGAGCTGCATGAGATGCTTGTATGTTTCGGAGATTAATCCTTTATCAGTTGCTTCATTTGCAAATATTTTCTCCTATTCTGGTTGTCTTTTCGTCTTGTTCATGGTTTCCTTTGCTGTGCAAAAGCTTTTAAGGTTTATTAGGTCCCATTTGTTTATTTTTGTTTTTATTTCCATTTCTCTAGGACGTAGGTCATAAAGGATCTTGCTGTGATTTATGTCATAGAGTGTTCTGCCTATGTTTTCCTCTAACAGTTTTAATGGTGTCTTGCCTTACATTTAGGTCTTTAATCCATTTTGAATTTATTTTTGTGTATGGTGTTAGGGAGTGTTCTAATTTCATTCTTTTACATGTACCTGTCCAGTTTTCCCAGCACCATTTATTGAAAAGGCTGTCTTTCCTCCACTGCATATTCTTGCTCCTTTATCAAAGATAAGGTGACTATAGGTGCGTGGGTTTATCTCTGGGCTTTCTAGTCTCTTCCATTGATCTATATTTCTGTTTTTGTGCCAGTACCATACTGTCTTGCTTACTGTAGCTTTGTAGCATAGTCTGAAGTCAGGGAGTCTGATTCCTCCAGCTTCATTTTTCTTTCTCAAGATTGTTTTGGCTATTCAGGGTCTTTTGTGTTTCCATACAAATTGTGAATTTTTTTGTTCTAGTTCTGTGAAAAATGCCATTGGTAGTTTGATAGGGATTGCATTGAATCTGCAGATTGCTTTAGGTAGTATAATCATTTGTACAATGTTGATTCTTCCAATAGAAGAACATGGTATATCTCTCCATTTGTTACTATCATCTTTAATTTCTTTCATGTGTCTCTTATAGTTTTCAGCATACAGGTCTTTTGTCTCCTTAGGTAGGTTTATTCCTAGATATTTTATTCTTTTTGTTGCAGTGGTAAATGAGAGTGTTTCCTTAATTTCACTTTCAGATATTTCATCATTAATATATAAGAATGCAAGAGATTTTGGTTCATTAATTTTGTATTCTGCTACTTTACCCAATTCATTGATTAGCTCTAGTAGTTTTCTGGTAAAATCTTTAGGATTCTCTATGTATAGTATCATGTTATCTGCAAACAGTGACAGTGTTACATCTTCTTTTCCAATTTGTATTCCTTTTATTTCTTTTTCTTCTCCAATTTATGTGGCTAAAACTTCCAAAACTATGTTGAATAACAGTGGTAATTTGGGTAACCTTGTCTTTTTCCTGATCTAAGTGGAAATGGTTTCAGTTTCTCGCCATTGAGGATGAGATTCGCTGTGGGTTTGTCATATATGGCCTTTATTATGTTGAGAAAAGTTCCCTCTATGCCTACTTCCTGCAGGGTTTTTAACATAAATATGTGTTTAATTTTCTCAACAGCTTTCTCTGCATCTATTGAGATGATCATATGGTTTTTCACCTTCAATTTGTTAATATGGTGTATGACGTTGATTGATTGGCATATATTGAAAATCCTTGCATTCCTGGGATAAACCCCAGTTGATTATAATGTATGATCCTTTTAATGTGCTGTTAGATTCTACTTGCTAGTATTTTATTGAGGATTTTTGTATCTATGTTGATCAGTGATATTGGCCTGAAGTTTTCTTTCTTTGTGACATATTTGTCTGGTTTTGGTATCAGTGTGATGGTGGCCTCATAGAATGAGTTTGGGAGTGTTCTTCCCTCTGCTATATTTTGGAAGAGTTTGAGAAGGATAGGTGTTAGCTCTTCTCTAAATGTTTGATAGAATTCGCCTGTGAAGCCATTTGTTCCTGGGCTTTTGTTTGTTGGAAGATTTTTAATCACAGTTTCAATTTCATTACTTGTGACTGGTGTGTTCATATCTTCTATTTCTTCCTGGTTAAGTCTCGGAAGGTTGTGCATTTCTAAGAATTTGTCCATTTCTTCCAGGCTGTCCATTTTATTGGCATACAGTTGCTTGTAGTAACCTCTCATGATCCTTTGTATTTCTGCAGTGTCAGTTATTCCTTCTCCTTTTTCATTTCTAATTCTATTGATTCGAGTCTTCTCTCTTTTTTTCTTGAGGAGGGTGTGTAATGGTTTATCAATTTTGTTTATCTTCTCAAAGAACCAGCTTTTAGTTTTATTGATCTTTGCTATCATTTCCTTCATTTCTTTTTCACTTATTTCTGATCTGATCTTTATGATTTCTTTCCTTCTGCTAATTTTGTTTTTTTTTTTTTTTTGTTCTTCTTTCTCTAACTGCGTTAGGTGTAAGGTTAGGTTGTTTATTTGAGATGTTTCTTGTTTCTTAAGTTAGGTTTTTATAGCTATAAACTTCCCTCTTAGAACTGCTTTTGCTGCATCCCATAGGTTTTGAGTCGTGTTTTCAGTGTCATTTGTTTCTAGGTATTTTTTGATTTCCTCTTTGATGTCTTCAGTGATATTTTGGTTATTAAGTAGTGTGTTGTTTAGCCTCCATGTGTTTGCATTTCTACAGAGTTTTTTCCTGTAATTGATATCTAGTCTCATAGCATTGTGGTTGGAAAAGATATTTGATACAATTTCAATTTTCTTAAATATACCAAGGCTTGTTTTGTGACCCAAAATATGATCTATCCTGGAGAATGTTCCATAAGCACTTGAGAATATAGATTATTCTGGTGTTTTTGGATGGAATGTTCTATAAGTATCAATAAAGTACATCTTGTTTAATGTATCATTTAAAGCTTGTGTTTCCTTATTTATTTTCATTTTGGATGATCTGTCCATTGGTGAAAGTGGGCGGTTAAATTCCCCTAATATGATTGTGTTACTCTCGATTTCCCGTTTTATGGCTGTTAGTATTTGCCTTATGTATTGAGGTGCTCCTATGCTGGGTGCATAAATATTTACAATTGTTATATCTTCTTCTTGGATTGATCCCTTGATCATTTTGTAGTGTCCTTCTTTGTCTCTTATAATAGTCTTTGTTTTAAAGTCTATTTTTTCTGATATGTGAATTACTACTCTAGTTTTCTCTTGATTTCCACTTGCATGGAATATCTTTTTCCATCCCTTCACTTTCAGTCTGTATGTGTCCCTAGGTCCAAAGTGGGTCTCTTGTATACAGAATATATATGGTTCTTGTTTTTGTATCCATTCAGCCAGCCTATGTCTTTTGGTTGGAGCATTTAATCCATTTACATTTAAGGTAATTATCAATATGTATGTTCCTATTACCATTTTCTTAATTGTTTTGGGTTTGCTATTGTAGGTCTTTTCCTTCTCTTGTCTTTCCTGCCTATAGAAATTCCTTTAGCATTTGTTGTAAAGCTGGTTTGGTGGTGCTGAATTCTCTTAGCTTTTGCTTGTCTGTAAAACTTTTAATTTCTCCATCAAATCTAAATGAGATCCTTGCTGGGTAGAGTAATCTTGGTTGTAGGTTTTTTCTCTTTCATCATTTTAAATATGTCCTGCCACTCCCTTCTGGCTTGTAGAGTTTCTGCTGAAAGATCAGCTTTTAACCTTATGGGGATTCCCTTATGTGTTACTTGTTGTTTTTCCCTTGCTGCTTTTAATATGTTTTCTTTGTATTTAATTTTTGATAGTTTGATTAATATGTATCTTGGCATGTGTCCCCTTGAATGTATCCTGTATGGGACTCTCTGTGCTTCCTGGACTTGGTTAACAATTTCCCTTCCCAGATTAGGGAAGTTTTCAACTATAATCTCTTCAAATATTTTCTCAGTCCCTTTCTTTTTCTCTTTTTCTTCTGGAACCCCTATAATTCGAATGTTGGTGCATTTAATGTTGTACCAGAGGTCTCTGAGATTATCCTCAATTCTTTTCATTCTTTTTTCTTTATTCTGCTCTGCAGTAGTTATTTCCACTATTTTATCTTCCAGATCACTTATCCATTCTTCTGCCACAATTATTCTGCTATTGATCCCTTCTAGAGAGTTTTTAGTTTCATTTTTTTGTGTTTTTCATCTCTTTTTGTTTTCTCTTTAGCTCTTCTAGGCCCTTGTTAAACATTTCTTGTATTTTCTACATTCTATTTCCAAGATTTTGGATCATCTTTACTATTATTTTTCTGAATTCTTTTTCAGGTAGACTGCCTATTTCCTCTTCATTTGTCAGGTCTGGTGGGTTTTTACTTTGCTCCTTCATCTCCTGTGTTTTTCTCTGTCTTCTCATTTTGCTTAACTTACTGTGTTTGGGGCCTCCATTTCACAGGCTGCCGGTCTGTAGTTCCCATTGTTTTTGGTGTCTGTCCCCAGTGGCTAAGGTTGATTCAGTGGGTTGTGTAGGCTTCCTTGCGGAGGGGACTATTGCCTGTGTTCTGGTGGACGAGGCTGGATCTTGTCTCTCTGGTGGGCAGGTCCATGTCTGCTGGTGTGTTTTGGGGTGTCTGTGGCCTTATTATGATTTTAGGCAGCCTCTCTGCTAATGGATGGGGTTGTGTTCTTGTCTTGCTGATTGTTTGGCATAGGGTGTCCTGCACTGTAGCTTGCTGGTCATTGAAAGGAGCTGGGCCTTGGTGTTGAGATGGTGGTCTCTGGGAGATTATCGCCATTTGATATTACAGTGATCTGGGAGGTCTCTTGTGGACCAGTGTCCTGAACTTGCCTCTCCCACCTCAGTGGCACAGCCGTGACACCTGGCTGGAGCATCAAGAGCCTGTCCTTCACACGGCTCAGAATAAAAGTGAGAAAAAAGAAAGAAAGAAAAGAAAGAAAGAAAGAAAGAAAGAAAGAAAGAAAGAAAGAAAGAAAGAAAAAAAGAAAGAAAGAAAGAAAGAGAATATAAGAGAAAATAAACTATAAAAAATAATTATTAAGAAAAAAAAATTTAAGTCATAAAACAAATAAAAAAATGGATAGACAGAACCCTAGGACAAGTGGTAAAAGCAAAGGTATACAGACAAAATCACACAGAGAAGCATACACATTCACACTCACAAAAAGAGAAAAAGGGGGGAAAATTTTATATATATATATATATATATATATATATATTGCTGCTTCCAAAGTCCACCTCTTCAATTTGGGATGATTCGTTGTGTATTCAGGTATTCCACAGATGCAGGGTACATCAAGTTGATTGTGGCAATTTAATTCGCTGCTCCTGTGGCTGCTGGGAGAAATTTCTCTTTCTCCTCTTTGTTTGCACAGCTCCTGGGGTTCAGCTTTACGTTTGGACCCGCCTCTGCATGTAGGTCATCTGAGGGTGTCTGTTCTTCGCTCAGACCGGACGGGGTTAAAGGAGCAGCTGATTCGGGGGCTCTGGCTCACTCAGGCCGGGGAGAGGGAGGGGTACTGATGTGGGCCGAGCCTGCGGTTGACGTTGCACCAGCCTGAGGCATGCCGTGCGTTCTCCCGGGGAAGTTGCCCCTGGATCACGGGACCCTGGCAGTGGCGGGCTGCACAGGCTCCCGGAAAGGGAGGTGTGGATAGTGACCTGTGCTTGCACACAGGCTTCTTGGTGGAGCAGCAGCAGCCTTAGCGTCCTATGCCCAGCTCTGGGGTCCATGCTGTTAGCCGTGGCTCGCGCCTGTGTCTGGAATTCCTTTAAGTGGCCCTCTTAGTTCCCTCTCCTTGCTCACCAGGAAACAAAGAGGCAAGAAAAAGTCTCTTGGCTGTTCGGCAGCTCCAGATATTTTCCCGGACTCCCTCCCGGCTAGCTGTGGCGCACTAGCCCCCTTCAGGCTGTGTTCACGCTGCCAACCCCCATCCTCTCCCTGCATCCAACCTCCGAAGCCCAAGCCTCAGCTCCCAGCCCCGCCCGCCCAGGCAGGTGAGCAGACGAGCCTCTCGGGCTGGTGAGTGCTGCTCAGCACTGATCCTCAGTGTGGGAATCTCTCCGCTTTGCCCTCCACACTCCTGTTGCTGGGCTCTCTCCCATGGCGCCGAAGCTCACCACCTTCGCCACCAGCAGTCTCCGCCCACGAAGGGGCTTCCTAGTGTGTGAAACCTTTCCTCCTTCACAGCTCCCTCCCACTGGTGCAGGTCCCGTCCCTATTCTTTGTCTCTGTTTTTTCTTTTACCCTATCCAGGTACGTGGGGAGTTTCTTGCCTTTTGGGAGGTCTGAGGTCTTCTGTCAGCGTTCAGTAGGTGTTCTGTAGGAGTTGTTTCACGTGTATATGTATTTCTGATGTATCTGTGGGGAGGAAGGTGAGCTCCGCGTCTTACTCTTCCGCCATCTTGAAGTTCCTCTCTGCAGACGTTTTTGTAAACACATGTTGAATTAAATTAAATTAGATCCGGGGATTTCAAAGCTGTATGTGCTGTACAAATATCTTGTGGGGATATTTTAAATCCCTCATATCCAGAGAGAAATAGGTAAATTCTATAGATTCCTCTACTGAGACTAAATCTTCATGAGTTTTGTCATGAACATGTCATTAGTATGGACCTCATAGAATGTAAATTTCTTATGATAAAATTTTTAAGTGGCTCAGATAAAGACACAGAAAACTTTGTGCTTAAAGACCTTAGTCCTCAAAGAAAATGGGTTTGAGGAAGAGTTATAGTGTAAACAGGTTTGAGAATAGAGATGGAAGGCTAATTAGTCTATTCTGAGGTTCAGCTGTAAGGCCTGCATTAACTACATGTTTGCTACTTATGCATTGGAAAAAAATACGTAAGGCCTCTGCTAGAGAACTATGAGTTTACATACCTGAAAAATATTCCTTAATAAGGCTTCATATCTTTTTAACGTAGTCATTAATTCAGACTGTGGAAAATTCTTTTCAAAACAACTCATTTGCATTATTGTGACAGTATTTTATTTTATGCCTGTTGATACATGATTATTCAAAGTTTTTATGGATATTCATAATAGTACAATGTTGATACTAGCTTTTAAACTACTTTATTTAGAAAAAAGTTAAGACAAAAAGACTGAAAACCACTCTATTGATTTAAGATTCCATTCTAGTCATGGTACAGTCCGTTAAGTCATGAAAAGCTTCTCAGGGATTATATCTTTCTATATTTTGGGTTAATTATAGCTAACCCATGGGAGAGTCGCATTTTAGGTTAAGGACAGATTTTGGTCTGCTTTGTACAACTGCATTAAAAAGTCCAGAATCCTTTAAGTACCACGTTTATCACATTTCATGAAGACTTAGAGCTCAACCATTAAATGAGCGTTTAGATTTGAGGAATCTTTTTGCAATTCTAAAAAGCCATACTTTATGATCCCCTTTACAATCCTGAAGACTAATTTGACATTTGAATTTGCTTTTAGAGAATGTTTTTGATGAAAAAATCCCCTCAAAAATCATGGTTAGAACTCAGACAAACTGGGATATGTACCCTGACTCCTCTACTTACCAGCATTATTTCCTTGGGAATATTACTATTAAAATAAAATCTACCAACTTCAATTTCCTAACAGGAAATTAAAATGGGAGTGATTGCTCTTTCTGATCTGCTTTGGGAAGTGGTAGGAACAAAAGATAATGATTATTTGTAAAACAGAAATCAATAGTCGTTTAATGAGGGCCTGCATGATTCTTCTATTAGTAGAATAAAAGTGCATCCATGCATGGGATTTTTGATATCTATTTTGGTTGTTTACATGTATTTTTTCTCAACTCCAAGGTTTCATCTGGGTTAAAAACTGTCGAACGGAAGAACAACGATTTTGCATTTATTCCATATTATCATCTTCTTTTGTGTTCAGTTAGGGACGCAGAGATTAAGAGCAAAAGTTTAGAGTCAGCCAGAGATGCTTTCAACCTTACCATAGTCAGCTCCTAGTTGTTCAACCTTGAAATTCTTGGCAACCTCTCTAAGCCCGAGGTTATTCACATTAAACCTAGGGACAATAGATATACCTACTTCATAGGGCTGTTATCACTATGAAGTGATGCTGCAACGCACTTAGCATACTACATTACATATAATAACAATAGGTGTTTAATTAATACTAGCTAGTCTTTCCATATTATTACTAAGGACAACTCAAACAAATGACACTTTGGCACACTGCAGACACTCAACAAGAATTTGTACAGTCAGGCACTCACTGCTACTCTGAAAAGACCTGAGTAGGAATCCATGGTAGATGGAGAAAAGCCACCAGGAAAGGCTGCCACCTGCCTGGGGCTGTGACAATGAGTGGTCTCCCGGAGGAATCACGACTTGCCTTCCTTTGGGAGCTTCAGAGCCCTGTGAGAGCTTTATGATGTGAGCTGAGGGAGCTTTAGGGGATCCACTCAGGGAATTTGAACCTCACCAAAGAAACAGACACATTGAAGAGAACAGAGTTCTTCGTGTCCAGCAATGAGGTCCGGTGCTGAGGAAAAAACTACAGAGTGAAGCCTGGGACGTCTTTAGGGCGAACCAAGTAAACCCCAATCCCAATTCCTCTGCAGCTTCTAGAACCTTGAGAGCATCAAATAGAATTCAAAGAGGAGTGTCACAGGTCAGCAATTCTAGGTCAAGTAGACTTTTAGACTAGAACAAAAAAATTGTGTGTGTGTGTGTGTGTGTGTGTGTGTGTGTAGGTATATTATATTTATTTGCCAACGCCTTGATCAAACATTTCTTTCTCCATGAGTTCCCAGTAGATTGTTCTTACGCCTGACCCACAAATCCCCATAGCCCTGATTGTCTATTGGCAATCTGACCCATCTCTAGGAGATCTTAGCAGAGTTGTTGATTTTAAATCTATACTCTTTACTCACCTAGATGGTAAATTCCCTGAGGACACCATCTGCTATCTTTTCTTCGTGTGTCCCCTAACTTCAGCCAAGCCCAATCGAGCCCCAACACTTAGCAGGGTGATAGATCCTTAGTATGCACTCATTTCAGAAAATAGAAAAAGTGCTTCAAACAAGTAAACAAACCCCAAAAAGGAAATCTTGCAAAGTATGTGCTAAACAATTGATGGTGTTTTCTTCTCCTTGAAGGTAAAGCTAACTTGGGGAGTTGCGGGGGAAGGTGGCCCATCTGGTTCTGTGACATTTTTCTGGAAATACCATCAAAACGAAAGTGAGAAATGTGCTATGAACTGAACAGTCATGATCCCCTCTCACATCCGAAAGGAAGATTGAGAGAGTAATGAGCATAAATCAAGGCTGGGCTTGTCCTGCCCGCATTGAGGTGAAACAGGTTTTCCTTTAAAAAACATCTGCCATAAGGGGATTTAAATTGGGTACTCCTGCTTTTAGAAAATCTCTATTTCCTTACAGGATGTCGGCTTTGATCACTAATCCCTTGAAAATGTCTTCAAGAGCTACTCCAATTGGCAGAAGTATCCAAGAGTGGGCGTGGGCAGGTGTCGGGAAAGAAGTGGGGGAGAAAAATATCCTCTTTTCCAAGCTGATGCATTATTTTAAAATAAAAAGACAACTCCTAGAGGCTCTTGGCTCTAATGATCCCCTCTGTGATTTTCCCAACAGTGCGGTACAGGGACACCTTCAGAAAATGTTCTTTTGCAGGTCAGCACTTCCCACCTGCCCTCTCCCTGGCCAATGGCATTAAAGTTCATTTGTCAATACTGAATTTTATTTGCTGCATCCCAGCTTAGAGAGGGAAGCACATCATGTTGCATTTTCCTTGCCTCTCAAACTGGAGTTCCTGCTTCTCCCCAGCTTTGTATTGTCAGCAAAACGTAATGCATTTACAATTGGTCTCTCGATCAGAGGTAATTACCTGCAGGAGAAATAGCAAGGCTGAGAACCTAACAAGAGAAGCCTTGTGTTGTCACGTGGTGGGCTGCTGTCCTGAAAGTGTACCAGACTTGTCAAATTGGTTCAAATTAAATTGACACGCTGTTTTTCCAGGCATCACCGTGTTATTATACATCTTGGAGCCCTTTTGGGCAGTAAATGCCTTCAGAGTTAAAAAGGAATGTGAAAAGGACACTCAAAGGAGCCAGCGACAAGGACAGCGAAGGTCTCTGGGAGGACCTGTTAAAACAGGCTCCGAGGAGGTGAAGGCGATGTTAAGACAAAAGCTCAGTTTGGATATTCTCTCAGAAATTTCCAGTTCCATGCCACTGTGACAGGGGTGTCCCCAGGCCTTAGCCATGAGGCCTTGGAGCCATTTTTTATTTTGTGCCTCAGCTCCATTTATTTATTTATTGTAACATTTATGAGCTCCATCCAAGGACACTGCTAAGTCTCACAGCATCAGCTCCAGCCTGAAGGGAGACGGGGCATTCTAATCCCAACAATTCCCTGATAAGCCTGGTGACCTTGGCCAAGTCATTTAATCTTAACACACTGGGCCGCCATTTATAAGTGAGCAGGAGAGTAAATAAGGCCTGGATCACCTCAACAGGGTGTCAGGAGGAATAACTAATCAGTGATTGTAAAGCACTTTGAAAACAGAAAGTACTGTACAAAATGCTTAATATTAATAATAAAATGCATTCACTGCAAGCCTCTAGGCGTATGTACAGAAATAATGACAGCAATTAAAGTAACACACTAACAAAACTCATTAACCCCCAAAACTCCTTCTGCCTGTACTTAGCTGTTGTAGCTTTCCCAAGTCTGCCAGGTGGTGCCAGGAGGAAGGCTGCCATGGAGGGCATGGCATTGGGCTCTCCTGCACTTTCTGGGCAGGTAAACAAGTCACCTGTTCTGAGAGCCAACAGCCTTGAAGCCCCATCTCCATTCAGCCTTTCCTGCCCATTTCTCCTGTGTGGATCATTTTCTTCTCTCCATGCTCTAGACCCCACTGCCTATACTGTTCTGTACCCTAGATGGTACTTCTCTCCTCTGTGTGCTTTTTCCATGTGTATGTGACTTTTCTCTACCTAGTCTGTAAGCTGCTTGAAGGCAGGGTTTCTCTTGTATTATTACCTTGTAATTACTAAAGGAGGACAATGCAAAGAGTGTGCTCATATGTGGTCCACCAACAAATGGGAAGACACTTTGCCCTCCCAAGTGATTGATTAGATGAAGGTGGTAGGGTGTTGTTTGAAATCAGCGACACACACACTGGTTATCTTGTACCTGGCAAGCTGGCAATTATGGCTAAGAAGCTCCTGAGGCCTGGTGTGGAGGAAAAGTTATGACCTTTGGGGAAGGAATGAAAGAGGGAAGAAAGGGCTTTGACTCAGTTGTTCAGAAAACCTTCAGCTTTGAAATGGGGTAATAATGAAAGCCAAGATTGAGAAAGTATCTTCAGGAAAAGAGGGAAGGAATGAATACGATGTGCCTTGTGCAAGTAGAAGACAAAGGGTCACCTTGAAGTGGGTAACAGCTAATGTGAGACGGAGGGTGGGAGGAACACATATGGCCAGGGACCTCAGCGTGTTGAGGGAGGACAGTGAGGATTGTGTTTTACAGGCTGGGCACCTTGTAAAACAATTCATCTTTCTTTCTTCTCTTTGTAAGAATGAATAGCTAATGTGCATAAATAGTCTCTCTTTAACTCCTTTCTCTTTCTCTTTAATAAGCTGCCATTTTAGGTATATTTCTTTTTAACATTTAAATTTCATACCTTACCTTGTCCAGAATGCTGGCTCATGTCAGAATTTTTCTGCTGCAATAGCATCTTTTATAGAATATAAAAGTGGTACAGAAACCACATTCCTGAGGCATTGTGAGTCAAAATTTAATCTAATTCCACCTTGAGTACAATATTATAATACAGCGTTGTGATATGGACCACTAGACTGATAATCCAAATAGTTTTTATAAAGATTACCACATACACTGTAAGAAATGTACTCCAAATTATAAATAATAGTATAGTTTTACCAAATGTTATGTAAAGCAACTAAGCAAAAGACAACCAATAAACCCACATGATTTTCAATTTGATTGTTTAGAAGAAATTTCCTGGAGAGGAGCTTCTTGGTCAGTAAGGAGGGGATCATGTCCTGGAAGAAATAGCCGAGGAACTCCTGGGCAGGGAGAGGGACAGGGGACTCTTAGGTTGAGGGTTGGGAAGGAGGAATTTGCTGTGAAAAGCCTGGAGCCAGGGACGGTACAGCACCTCTGAGCACAAAAGTCTGCTTGTGGGGGAGAGGAGGGAGAAAGCAAAGAGGAAGGAGGAAGGGAGAGGAAGAAGCTAATCACACACACGCACAATGCTGAATGGCCCTGGAGTGAGTATGGAGAGAAAGATGAGGTAAGAATCCAAAGGAGGGGGTGAAGAGCGGGGAGAGCAGGGTCTGGAGATCTATCCTGGCAGAGGAGGCTGTGAAGAATATTCTTTGATTTTTGGCAGCTACTCCATGGAGGAGTCCCCCCTGTGGAGAGCTGGAGTGATTGTGGACAAGCAGTTTGGGAGATTACAGGTCTGGAGATGACTTGGGGGAAAAATAATCCTAAAATTACAAGAAAAAAAGCCGAGAAATGATATTGAGGGAGCACAAACCTCTATTTCACGGCCAAATCAAAAACTCTCTGACTAGGAAATTGATATTCTGCTTCACAGTCTCTTTCCTGAAAGGCGGGCTTGGCTTCCAGGGGAGTTGGCAGAAGGGGAGGTGGTATCAGTGTCCATTCTAGGATTCAATTGTACCACCAACTTGTGCGTGTCCTTGAACAAGTCATTTCACATCTGTCAGCCTAGTTTCCATCTGTAAAGCAAAGCATTGTGGTTAGACAATCTGTAAAGTCCATTCCACCTTTGATATCTGATGAACTCCATGATATTGAGTGTGCAAAGATTAATTTACACAGTTACTCAGCGGCTAAGAAGCTGACTTAGGTGGCATTTCCATTTCGCTGAAGCTGGTATAAGTTTACTAAAGCAGGTAACATTTTTTTGGCTGCATCATGTGGCTTGCAGGATCTTAGTTCCCCGACCAGTGATTGAACCCATGCCTCCTTCAGTGGAAGCGCATAGCCCTAACCACTGGACATCTAGGGAATTCCCTAAAGCAGGTAACTCTAGGGTTTCATTCCCATGGTGTAGAGTGGTCATCAGCCAAAATCCATTCAACAACTTCTGTATGTCCAGCCCTTTCATAACTTCTGAAAGGACAGCCTTGTCCCTGCCCTTGAGGAGCTTGCAGTTCAATCACAGAGTCACATAAGTGCATGGAAAATGATAAAATATAAAAGATGTCACTAAGCCCTTATATCTTAAGTCTTAGAGCTCTAGACCAAGAGTGCTTTGTTAGTGGAGCTCGAGCTTTCTGTGGGCTGAATGGCCAGAGGCAAAGGAGAAGAGTGAGCTGGGTCTTGAATAACAAATACTCTGTTTATCCACAACATCTGTCCCTTCCTGTGTCTTGATTCCTGATGGGTGATAGCTGAACAATCACACACACACACACACACACACACACACACACACACACGAAGAGTAGGTGCAAAGCTCTGACACAGCAAGGGCCTTAATGAACGTCTGTTGACTATGTTGAGACAATAGAGATGAGCGACATAAGGTACTCAAATCCAGAAACCACCATGTTGAGGGGTTACATGCTGGGAAACCTCATCTGAGATTAAGCATTCACAAGGCGGTAGATCAACCACTAAACCTGAGGTCAAGAGTCTTGGATCCAAATCCTCATTCTGTCATTCACTAGAACTCTGAATTTGGAAAACTCTCTGACACTATTTGACTTTGGTGTTAGGCCCAAGAATTTTTCACTATATTTTAGTATGATTACAAATAGCAAAGTTGGAGGTTGACTAGGAAAGTCAGGGACTAGTATGAAGATCCTGGGTATATGGGGATAATTGGCAGAGGTCAAAAGTGGCTTAAACAAGGGTGGCTGCTTAGCGTTGGGTATAGAGATTATTGGCTTACGCTCCAATCTGGACTAGAGTTGGCCTTTCTGAAATGTTCTTCCCACTCTGAAGAAAGTCTAGATTTTCTTCATTTTTGTATATCCTACTATTTCAGCAAACACATTTCATCAGCAACTGTAATTACACTGTACATAAGAGCTAGGCATAACACTGACCATATAATTTATGGCCCAAACCAGGAAACTATTGAGAGTAAAAGAGGAGCTACTAACAATGATAAAGGATAACAGCTGAAAATCAAGCTTGTCCAGGGGAAATGGGAGGTATAATAGCCCCATCCATAAGATACCATTTTCCTCAACACATCATAAGTTTTTCTATTTTCCAAATTAGGAAGCTTCATCATGCACCTTCATCAGACACTGAAGATTTTGTTTAAGCAAACAAACAAAAAGAAACCTATCTCTTAGGAAACAAAGAATCCCTAGGAAACAAAGAATTCTAAATGTCAGGAAATTGAAGCTCAAAAAGTTATTTTGAAGAAGGGCAATACAAGATGAATGTATGTATGCACATATATGCAAAAAGGAGAGTTTGTGCATGCACACACACGCCTTTTTCTATCTAAAATTTGAAATCACCTGGTCCTGAATTATGGCTTTATGTGTGTGTATGTGTGTGTGTGTGTGTGTGTGTGTGTGTGCTCACATGTAATAAACATGTGAGTTGCTATCAATCCCTAAAGAAGTGTGACTCTTGGGTGACAGAGAGAAAGAAAGAAAAAGAGAAAGGAAAGCTCTCGAGAGAGGGGGTGAGGAGAGTTGGGGATGTATACGTAATTTAAAATTATAACCCAACAAATGCAAAACAGGAAGAGAACAGCATTTTAAAGAGGCTGGCAGATAGCATCAGCTCATTAGTGGTTCCATTAGAGTGACTTTGGTTTGCTTGCTCTCCTAGCACCAAAAAGTGATATATTTGTATGTGGGTATGGAGGAAGTAAATTAAATAAACATAGCTCAAGTTATTTTAGGTTATTCTGAGCATTAACTCTCATTCTTGAAGGTAGAAGTGAGAATTATGAAATGTTTCAGTCTTTGAAATTAGCCACTGCACTTCAAATGTAATGGGATTCCCAGGGCAACCCTTCAATAAGTGAGAAACATGGAAGGGTCAGAATGAAAAGGAATGGAGCTCTTTCCACCAGTTGGATGGAACGACAAGAGAATCTATGATGCTGGCACAGCACGGCTGTCAAAGACCAGAGAACATTGTTTCCATTTGGAAATGATTAAGGTCTTATTTCTTCTATCTTGGATAAGAAAGACTTGAAACACATCAGTTTGATGTAACCAGAATTGAATGACAACTCTATGAACGTAGTTAGCAAAGTTCATTGAGAAGGAGAGAAGAGCACTGAATTTCAGGAAAGTTGAACCATAAGAAATGAGTACCTTGATTGAATTTGATAGCTCTTAATGGGAAATTGTACTGAACTGGCCCAAAAAAAAAAAAAAAAAAGAAAAAGAAAAAAAAAGCAATGAGATTTGGTGAAAAGGATCAAACTCAAATTTAGTTTTTTAAAAACCTTAGAATTAATCTTGCCCATTTAATTCAGGTAATAGTAGAAATTATTTTACATAATAAGAGAGGAACAATGTCAGAAATAGCAGGGTGGAATTTTGGAAGTAGAATTAGAAGAGTGCAACAGGGGGAAGATAATTTTCTTTTCTGCTCCAAAATATTTCCCACAGTCATATCTTGGGGTCTATTTGATTCTTTTCCTGTAATGGTAGAGTAGGATTTTCTAAAGGAGATATCTGGATGGAGTTTGAATTGTAACCACTGAATTGAGTAATCAGAAGGCCAAATGAGCCATGCCATCTAAGAGTCAAATGTGGATGGGCTGGAAAATAGAAAGAGAAAGGCCCTGGACCCTACCTGGAGAGACCAGCTGGGGTCATGGACCCTCAAAAGATTGGCACGTCAGCCAAGGAGAAGAGAGTCATTGTACAAGGGGTCCAGGACTACTATCTTTGGCAAGGGCATTGGGGCACAGGAGAATAGACATCTCTGAGTGATTATGGCCTGAGTCCTACATCTTTACTGACTGCACATATGACATTTGACAATGGCAGTCAAGCAGTAGCTCTTGGGCCCTGTGGCCAGTTCTGTTCCCCACCTCCCAGCAGCTTTAATTCTCTTTTTCGACTTAATATCTTTAAGTAGGGCATTTATTCCCAGGCTTGTAGCGGCTACAACCACCTGTATTGTCTGATATTGACCATGCTTCCTCCATTTACATGAACTATCTGTCTCTTGACTCCTGGTTGGCCAAGTGCAGAAAGGCCTCACTGCTTTGCTCTTTGGAATGCTCTGAGAACTCTTCTCCCTACTTTACCCAGGATAATTTTCTGAGAAGCAAGAAGGGCAAAGGACCTGAGTGATTCACTGAAGGTGCATATGGTATTCATTCTGCAGAGAACAAATATGGAACAGGAGAAAAAGTGACAGTCACACCATTTGCATTTGGTATGTAAATTCAAGATACATATTGATTTACATGCATAATTTAGTAACCAAAAAAAAAAAAAAGCCCAGATAGCTAAGTAAACATGAATACCCACCCCAAGCTAAAGGCTGGGCTCCTGGTGCTGTTTGTAAATGGCACTGTGTGGTAGCACATCTTGGCATACAAATGTGTACAAACTTAAAACTGTTGCTAGGTTAAATAACACCTTTCCCAGGAAGCACGTTGATACAGCAGTCTGTGCTTTATGCACTAGTCTCCAAGGCAGAAGCCCTTCTACTCATCTCATAGCTGGGTCAGGATGCATGATGCACCCCTGTTCTTTCCTTGAAGTCTACCTTCAAGCTGAAATAGCTTAGCCTTTTAAACACTTCTTTCCTTTTTGTTGTTTCCTTGCATGAAGAACTTGAACATATATTTCCCCATAACTATCAGGGACAGATACAAATGCCTTAACTGTCTACATCTTTATCCAAACATTTCTTTTTCTCGCCAAGTTTCCCCTTATCTCCAGCCCCTGAAACAGACCTTCCAGAGAGAATTATTCACTGTTCCCAGACACCTGAATATTCCCACCACCATCTTTCTGATAATCCAGCATCATCCAAGAGAATGTCCTTTCCCTCATCCATCTGAATCTCATTCATTTGTCAAGCTCTACTTGGACTTGGTCGACTCTGTGAAGGCCACAAACTGTGCTCTCAGTCTCAGTCATACACACTTGTATGAGGCACTCTAACAATTTTATAAGTGTCACTCTTGGTTTTTCAACCAAAGAGAACAGTCCTGGGGGGAGTGACTCTGTCCCCTTCCCTACAACATACTCCATTTGGTGCAGAGGTAGAAATATTGATGATGTTAGCACATAGTGATGGACTCACTTAAAAAAAGAAATATTTCCCCAATTTTCACTCCTTGTTTACTCTATCATTATTTACAGACTGTGATAGAAAACCTTAATCAGTAACCATAGTTTTAATGTAGGTTAGCAGAGGAAAGTAAAGGGTGCAAGAAGTGTATGGAGGGCTGGATTCAGGACTTTCCTTTTGTCCCTACCCTGCTATGATGTTTGTCAAGAAGATTTCTTGCTTGTAATGAATAGCAACACATGCACATCATAATCCAGGGATCCTGAACCTTGACATTGTTAAGACTTTGGGAAGGATAATTCTCTGTTATGTGGGAGTCTTTCCTGTGCATTGTACAATGTTTGGAGGCATCCCTGGTTTCTGCCCGCTAGATGACAGTAGCTCCTCCAGCCCCCATATCTCTGCCTCCGTGTTGTGACAACCAAAAATGTGACCAGACATTGCTAAATGTCCCTGGTTGACAAAATGCGCATCACTTCCTTCCACCCACCCATGTTGACAGACACTGCTACAATCAATGATCTAAAATTCTTAAAACATTAGCCTCTCTTCAATGGATTAGATAGGAAAATTTTGCTTTTTTCCCATATTACTTGTTTTTGATTAGTAACAAATATTTATATAGCACTTTGTATGTCCTTAACTCTCACTGTTTTAAGGTAAGTTCTATGATAATTCCCATTTTACAAATGGGGAACTGAGGCCCAGAGAGGCTAAGAAATTTATCCAAGGTCACACAGATGGTAAGTGGTAGAACTGGAATCCAAACCTAAATACCTTGGCTCTAAAGTCCGTGCTTTTAACCACTGTGACTTTCCCAAAGGCAAACATTAGTTTCCTCTGGAGTAATTATCACAAATTCTGAACAGGTGTATTTTTGTAAATTTTTACCAGTTCAAGGTTGTCTAATTTGGGGATTAAATATAACCCCTATTAATTGTTTTAAATATCCACAGCTTTCTCTCTCCTTAACAACTTTCTCCTGAGGGAGCTCTTTCTCATGGTTTGGACTTAGACACACGCCTGAACTGGACACAGTGTTGTGGATCTCTGTGCATCAGAGATCTTGGGTATATTTCAGAGGCTGTGGAAAATAGTCTGTCATACCTGAATTAATCCCTCAGTTCACTGTACCCATGGGAAAAGCCCCAGACTGATTGCTGTTTTGTATTTTCAGCTGTTTTATATCATCAGGCTATTCCCCAGCTCCAAATCTCTAGTGGGTCTTTACTTCCAGCTGCACTGAGTCTAAACTCCTTTGACAAGATGTCAAGACCTTTCATTATCTCACTATTCCCCACACAGTCCATCTGCTTGGTATGGGTCAGCATCCTCACTTCCGATTCCAACTTCCACATCCAGGTACTCCGCCTGTCATTTTTAAGGCACAGCACAAGCTCAACTCTTTCCATGAAACTTCCCTTATTACTGAAACCCTCAGCTTACTTTTCCTGAATTCTGTTATCATCTGTTTTCTGGGCCATCCAAATCCATTCATGAGGGTAAAATCTAAGCTAGTGTTATTGTTCTTATGTTTATATTTGACTTCTCAACTAGACTGTATAGGTTTTGAAGGATAAGACTGTATCTTTCCTATATGTCTGGCCTCCACATTAGGTACACGACAGGTACTCAACCAAGATGTTGACCCATTGGTCATTAATCCTCAGGTTTCGTGCTACTTTAGCCATGAAGGGGGCATGCATTTCTGCCCTCACTATCAGTGGATGCTAAACTGCAGCAAAGTCCTCCCATGTCTGACTTATAGCTCTGTTGATGGTCAGTTACAGGACACCAATTAATAGTATCAGAAGAACATACAACTTCTGCGAGGAGGTGAAGTAGGGTGTCATATCCAGTCAGCATGATGCAAATGCTTACTTTTGAGGCGGGATGATGACTACATACATTCATGCTGCTCTTGAGCGAAACACCATCAGAGAACACCAAAGGTGTGGCCTTGGTGTGGGTTGTATTGGGTGGCCGTATCACAGACATGTGGGCACATGTCCTTGGGGTAAGATAGATTTAGGGATATGCCAGGCTTCTACAACCAGAAATAGCAAGCGTGAGAAGTGATATATATATTTTTAAAACTAGCTTTTCACTGGGGTCTATATTTCTTTTGGTGATGATGTTGGTAATACTTTCAGTGTTCACAGTATTTGGACAGTTTCTGGTGCAGTCTCTATTATGATACACATAATATACAGAGAACAGGATGTATTACCTCAGATCTATAAAGCTATTGGAGTTCTAAGAAATTAAAGATATTTACTTAAGTAAATACCAAGACCTCCTTAAATTATTTTAAGACTTCCTACTGTTCTTTAAGCCATATCAGGTTTAGAAGTCATTTGATGCAGGCAAAAGAAAACCCTGAATGCTATAATCCACTCAAATTTTTAACATAGTAATAAATTATTCAAGAAAATTTTAATATGAACTGGAATTTCCTTTGCCCTAATATTAATTAATCAATTAAAAATAATAAAAAATTATTGAATGTCTTATGTTCCAGGCATAGAGTCTTACAAAGATCTTAGTAAGATCATCAACTTCATTTAAAAAAAATCAACAAATGGAATTGAGGGATAATTCTCAAGAAAAAAAAAATACAAAGCCAAATGGGTATTGTTTTTGTACTTTTGTTTTTATGAACTTGTATATTATTGGTGGATAATATTGTACTACTCGTTTTTATTTTGCATTTTTCTCATGGGTATCTTCTGGATAACTTGGTTCATTGGCTGTTCTAACATATTTACATCTTTACATATTTCTGGAAAATTCTAGCTTTCTTATTCCTGGCAGAATTCTCTGACCCTGTTTACTTATAAATGACCTTTTAACTCCCCACACTCCACAGTGACATTTTTATTAATACACAGTCCTTGTTAATAGAATTTGGCCCATTTTTAGTATCAACGGATGTGTCATTCACCAGTTATTCATGTCAGTTTTTATTAATCCCAAACTCCTAGGATTTCCTGAATTCCAAATACTTTGCTTTTGGATGAATCCAATGAGGTATGAAGTATGTTAGGCCTGACTCTCTTTCTCTAAAAGATTGTCATTTGGTCCCTCATCCATTTTCCTGAGGAGTTGGTTTTTCTGTAAGTCTTTTCTGTAAGTCTTTTGTAGAGTGTTTGTCTAAATAGGAGGTGGGAAGATATTGCTTCCTTTGCTTTCAGAAAGTTAATTTTATAAGACCTGACATCCATAATGGCTAAGGTAATCCAGCACATGGATTAGATGCACATGGACAGAATCTAAGGAAAGATTCTATGGAAGAAAAATTAATTCTAAACAGGAAGCAAAGGAAGTACACTTTATGTTTTTTTCCTGTTGGGGTGACATTTCCTTAAAGAAGGCCCAGCATCCATGTGGCCGTCACCACGATCTGACATCATAGCTTTGGAGCAGTGAACATAATACAGCTTCTTACATGACGAGATGTCCCTGCTTGACTCCAGGTTTCCATCTAGATCCCTACCACATTACCAAGATTCCATTTTCTTAAATTGAAGGGGATAAACACATCAAAATATTTATTTATCAATCCAAAAATTCATAAGCTCTTATTTGAGAAAAAGATCTATGGGAAATAAAGTGATTCCTAATGCAAAGTCCCAGTTCCCAAAGAGCTTTCAAACTCACAGGCCAAGTCAAATGCTAGGAATCATGGGTTTCTATGAGGTAACTTCTAAAGGTTTAGATGCAGGATTTGGGGGACAGGTTTGAATCAGGGTTTATTGTTAAGCAGGAAATCTTGGGGTTTGGAGAAGACCAACAAATAACAACAAACGGGCTTGCTTATACCTCACCCCATGCTAATTAGTGATATTTATGTTTGCACAACTATATTCATAACAAAATATGGAAGGAGGAGGCCATGGCATATAATCATTTATTTTATTTTGTTCATATGCTGTCCTTTCTGAGTTCTTTTTTGAATTGATATTGTTTGGGGGATCTGGGGAAAAATATGATTGACAAGATGTCTTCCTTGAAAAAAATAGCAATTGATGCCTGGGGCTACATGCTATGAGAAAGATACAGCTGGTGCATTTCAGGATATTAAGGGTCTGAGAGATTTTGTAGAGTAGCTGGGCTTCATGCATCCTTACAGGAACAGTTGACTTCTGTTCATTTCAACCCATCTCTGTGTGCCCAGCTTACCCCAAGAACTCTGGGGCTAATGGAAAAAAAAGTGAAAATCCTCCCTTCTCATTTATGACAAACCTCTAAGGTAGAGATGGACACAGAGTGAAGGTGGTGTTGCATTGCACGATACCAACAAATATCAACATTTGTGATGATGATGATTGCATGGGTTCAGGAAGTGCAGAGAAGCCAAAAGCAGGTCAAAGTTGCCAAGCTCTGGTTGATAATCTTGTTCCAAGATGATATTGTCACTATTCACCAAACTTGGACTTCATTCTCCTTTTTGTTCATTCATTTTTATTAAATAAATTATGCATTGAGAGTCTACCAAGCACAATCTCCAAAACCGAACACAGTTCGCTCAAAAGAGAGTGAACACAGTGGAAATATTACCTACCCTCCCAGAGATCACAGTTGGCTCTTTCCCCTTTCTGCCCACCACCACTGTGTTTTCATTGCTCCAGGGAAGACTAGAATCCCTCAGTCTGAAAAGTAATGCTTTGGAGAGACTTCTGAGAGTAGTTAAATGACAATGCTGTGATCCAGTAACTTTTTTTCTCAGAATTAAGAACTCTTCTCTTTGCTACATTCTTCATTGTTTGGGGATTGTGGATGTCTTAGAGAATCTATGGAAAAGAAGCAAGGGAATACACTGTATTAGGAGGATCACAAAGCCTGGAAACCAATTCATGGACATTTGCAGTAACGATCTAGCCAAGAGGGTCTTCTCAACATCCCCAAGGTACATTGTACTCATTTGCTCTCTTGAGGAAGAAAGAAGCTCTCCATGCCAGGGCAAAGGAACTGCTCATAATAACAGAACCAAGTACTAATCTTATGGAAAAGAACCCTCCAAGGAAGGAAGAAATGTTTGCTGTAGAATTGCATTCCATTTGATTTAACAGAGATTAACTAAGCCCCTTCTAAGTACAGTGAGTGTGCAGAAGATCCAAAGATAAATGAAGTGATCCCTCCTTTAAGGAACTTTCAAAACCCAGGATACAAATAAGCTTAAGCTCTAGGAAGATGGCAAACAACATCTAAAACTGTGTGTAATACATAGTCTGTGTTCAGTAAATACTTTAGGAGTAAATAAGAATATGATAAGTATTGAAAGCATCATCTGAATAATCATACCTGGTTGAGAACAGAGATCTCATACTTGATTGAGAGGGGCAGCTAGAACTTTACCCAGAGAGAACCTTGTAAGCTACATGATGCAGAATAGATGAAAGGGAGGAAAGCGAAGAGAAGATGGAAGGGTATTTCAGAAGAGGGAACGGCATGAGCAATGGAGAGGATTCTGAGGAGGAGCCACCATCACTGATACTTGTCAATGATAGATTGATAAAAACCAGAGCTCCTTTGTTCTTAACTAACTAAGACATTTTATCTTTCTTCTATTGTTTTTAGATAGTGATTACTATATTTATTAGAGGTTCTTCATCAAATTCTTTTATTATTTTTATGAAAATGCTTGACTAAAACAAAATTGGATTTGTTTTGACAAAGTTATTCATTTTATTTATTTTTTATTTTTTTATTTTTATTTTTTTGCGGTATGCGGGTCTCTCACTGTTGTGGCCTCTCCCGCTGCGGAGCACAGGCTCCGGACGCGCAGGCTCAGTGGCCATGGCCCACGGGCCCAGCCGCTCCGTGGCATGTGGGATCCTCCCAGACCGGGGCACAAACCAGTGTCCCCTGCATCGGCAGGCGGACTCTCAACCACTGCACCACCAGGGAAGCCCCTGACAAAGTTATTTTTATTCCTTTGTTCTTTCCTTTGAATTTCTAATGATACATGAAGAATACAAAAGCTAAAATTGTAACTTTACAATATCTATAACAGAATAGAAAAGGCCAATTGGTGAATACCATACCAGACAAATGACACTTTTTTTTTTTTTTAGCTTTTTCCTGAAAGCTATTCTTCTTGTATCTACAGAAAGCACAGCCATGAATTGACTTCCAGATGGGCTCTAATTCAAGAGATAACTGGGGGGAGGCCCAAGTATCCCAAAGTGATGGAATTATACCTTATCTTGAACAGATGGCAGAACCAGAGACCTGGGATTTCCTAAAATGCAACTAAAAGGAACATTTTGTCTTAGTGCAAAGGTGTTAAATATCAACATTATTATAGAGAAGGCTCTTCAGAAGCTTGCTTCAACATTGACACAACGTGGGAACCATTAGAACTCTGTAATACCTGATAGTCAAGTAAAAAAGTGTGCAAAGTGGTCCCTTGAGGGGATAGCACCAAACCTAGGACAGGCTACAAAGCATATCAATAAACCAGCATAATCGCATGCTGACCACTGCAGGATCATTGGTCATGGTCAAATGAAAGCATATTCCTTGAGCAAAAATTTGGGGCTTGTGTGCCCATCATGCTCCACTTCCCTCTGATATCCAGGTGAGCTCCTGAGTAGAGCAGTGGGAGGCCAGAAAAGGTAAGTTTCAGGTTAGGGTCAGGAGCCCTCTAATTGGTCTGTGCAGAGTGTACTTTAGTTCTACCTCTCATTTAGGCAACCAATGATATGTTATTCACTAACCTACAAAGAAGTGTTTACACACCCACCTGTACACATTTTCTCATGCTGATCCTCCCCTCTGCCACGTTTTTTCCATCTAATCCATTAAATTAAACCTCATCGTCCTTTAGATATCTCCAAGAGACTTTTAAAAAAACACAAGAAATTATCATGCTCTGCTATCAATTCTTGCTTCACTTACTATCCATCCCACATACTGGGAACTATTTCTTGGGCTATGTTATTAGGTATACTTCACATGTATGTCTTATTTGCACAAATTGATTTCTGGACTCACAAAGCCAGATAAACTCACACATATTTCTATGTCTTGGATCCTTCCTTTCAACACTTAACATAGCTTACTTAGCATATATATGTATATGTGTGTGTATGTGTATGCATCATAATATATACATATATTATCTATAGCTATAGAGATACATACATATTTTCTTTATTTTTAAAATTTTAAAAAATATCTTATCAATGATTTTTATTTATTTATGGCCGCGCCATGTGGCATGCAGAATCTTAGTTCCCCAAGCAGGGATTGAACCCATGTCCCTTGCAGTGGAAGCACAGAGTCTTAACCACTGGACTGCCAGGGAAATCCCATAATGCATTTTCTTTAATAACCAGTAGGTGTGCATTACAGGGAAGTCAATTATGACTCAGAATGAAACTCTAGCAATTATAACAGTTCAATAATGAAATATGGTTCTCCTTTCCAGGTTTTTGTGCACTCAGTTCATCCATCCTTCTTTAAGCTATTTCCCCAGAGATGATATGATGTGACTGTCTGCAGAAAATATATATTTTCTCTTCCTGGACAGAGACCTTTCTCTCTTTTTCAAGGTAAGTCATTCTGGGTATGGTGAACTTCAAAGTTCCCTTTATTGCTCTATACAGTTTAGACCCTAGAACAAGAGGTAAGTAGCTTGTTCCTTGTTTTATTTTCTCTGATGTTTCCTGCTGCCCTTTGACAGTTTTTAATTCTCTAGATCCCAAGCAAAATGTACACTTGGACTTGTACCAGGACCCTTGAGTCTTACCGGATCTGGTGCCAATCCACATGGGAAAGGAAATCTTAATAAAATACTCTCCAAATAGTCACTGTTAATTCTTATAAATACTCTATTTCTCTCAGAAAATTTCCCTTTCCTCCTCAGTTTTTGGATGTCCACACAAAGAGAAGAAGGGAAGAAGTCTGCCATGTGCCAACTCTTGTCCAAGTTCTCCAAGTTTTTAGTAACTATAAAGGCTCTTATTCTTCTCATTGACCATCTGTTAGGGTTGCTAGGGGATCGCTAAGCTGAAGATTTTGGAGAGGAGTAGGACTTGTTTGGGATAAGGCAGATAACAAATTTATGGTGTATAGTTATACATTTCACCAGAAATGTTCAATCACAGGTTTATATGTTCTGTGTGCATGTGTGTGTGCATGTGTGTGTGTGTGTGTGTGTGAAGGAAGGAGATTAATACATAGGTGAGAAAATTGGACAGAATGCATCCAGTCCCAGGGGAAATTGTGTGTGTAGTAATTCTGTTGCTCCTGATTCACATTTAATTGAAACTTACATCACTGTTTCTTATCTCATAAACATATATATCTTGCTTGACAATGGGTTTGACTTAAATTCATGCTATGTGAGTCACCCATACTCACAAGTTTGGATATAATCACAGAAAAACTTTCTAGTGGGCATGGATGCATGTATTTAACTGGTCATTGGATATTTCAATCAATTCAGCTATTCAGCAGAAAGGTCCAGCAAATGCCCCTAATTTGACATTGTTAGTTGTGGGCTATTTTTTTTTTTCTCCTGTATCAACCACTGTGGCTAATTAGGCAGCAGATTCGAATCTTCATGAATTTTTCAGGCTGATATGTGTTCCTTCCCAGGTTTAATTTGCTGTTATCAGAGGAATGACTCTGGTGTATACTGTTGGTGGTATCTGACCTTATTCCCCTATTCAGATTGAAATTAGTTGGGGAACTATGGCCAAGGAGGTCATTTGGTAAATCATCTCTCAGAAAACAGGTCTGTTTTAGAGAATGTCCTTTTCTTCCTCTCCTTCATTGCCTACCCGAGCCTCTGGTACTGCGGGGCTCTATCAAGAAGGAATAAGATTCAATGAAACTTTTACCCAGGATTTCAGAAACTTAAAAAAATCAGCAGAGAACCTAGTTATAAAACTTGTGTGCAGGACTAGAATAATTCCACTCTATGAGTTTTCTGTGTTAACAATGAGGGAGATTTGACATACACCAGTAAGGAACAGAATTTTGAGTAACTGAATGAGAAGTAAGGAAAATTGCTTTATTATGTGGTTTGCTATAGCCATATTAGGGATGTCAGAAGAGTCTAGGTTTCTTGGGATGGCAAAGTAAGGTCATTCCACTTAACCATCTCTTCTGGACATATAGGGAAAGCAGGGTACTAATTCACCTCCTGAAATTTTTTGTTTTCCAATTATAGCTGATAAGGGGTTGGAATTATTAATAAGAATCACACAAATATTTATGTCTGTTGAAAAAGTCATCAGTACTAATTTCCACAAATTGGTTGCAATTTCCAGTAAGAAAATACCAATTATTCATTCACTAAGAATTATAATGAGTTAGCCCAATGGAGATTGACATGATTGTAAGAGCAGAGAAGTAGTATTTAGGACTTCAATGTTATAGATTAGTCTTAGCAATCCCCAGTACTCTGGATTGTCACCTTTATCAGAATTAAAAAATGATAGTGCTTCTTATAAGACATGAAGAGAATATCTAAAAAAAAAAATATGATTATTTCAATCCCTCCTTTTTTTCTTTAACAATTTTCTTTCCTAGTTTTCCATCGGAAAGAGACAATATGATATTTAGCTCTTTTTCTCCCTCACAATTTATACATAATTAGGGGCTCAGAAATGTTACCCTTCATCTCTAACAGAAGCTGCTTTGTTGGAATACAAAGGGTCATTTTACTTATGGGTGTACATACTTTCTAATTAAAAATTATTTTATTGCTTTTGTTAAGTAATTAAAATTTACAAAGTGATTTCTCACAAATATTTATTAATATTAAGTTGTTTCTGGCATACTGCAGTAAATTGAAAGCAATTGCTTTACTCTGCATGTGTAATTAAAATGACTAAGTAATTATATTTTTCCCTTGAGTATAGTTGACATTATCACATTTTTCTAAGTTTTGGTTCATTTTTATTTCCATTAGTGAATGCTTCATAGAAGCCAAGATAAGGAGTGTCAGTTAGCAAAGGAGGAAAGCTGCTTCTTTTACTGAGCTTTTGAGAAATAGAGACAAATACTGTGTGTCATGTTTGCATTCTCATATGCTTTGTTTTCCTAGATGTTTTTCTTCTTCCTTTAATCTACCTGCCCTGCATCTTGCCACTATTACCTGGATGGTTATTTAAACATTTCTAGAATGCCTATCTTGCTAAAACACACTTAATTTTATGTAGTTAGACTTTTATTCAAATTAGAACAAATAGGTTGTATGTCTACTCAACCTCACCTTTTTCTCTGCTGAGTCCTTGCCATATCTGCCTCTCTTTTTCTCCCTCAGATATTTTCATCTCCCCTGCATTCCTCTCTATCATCATCAGCAAAAGCCCCTTAAGAGTACCCAGTGTGCAGCCTCCATGCCATGTGCAGGGACTCCCATGCATATCAACTCACAGTCCTCACCTGCTGAGGAGCTCCACTTCGGATGAAGGGAAGCCTGAATCAAAACAATTGTTCCTTCCCCAAGTAAAGGAGAATGGAAAGCAGATGCAGAACATCACACCTCGGAAACATCTGTTATTCTTAATCACAATATAGGATGAAGGGCTGCCAGTGCAGTGAAGGTTAAATAGTGTCACAGGATCAGGCTGAGAGAGGTGAATATCTTGGTGAATATCTCAGACAATGAAGGCAAAGCCCAGGTCTCCAGCCTAAGTGGTGAATTCAGAGGAACAAACCCAGCAATTCTTCTCCTAGAACAACAGAAATGGAGGGCACTCTCCTGGATACTATTTGGAACAAATCTTTAGTAGCCTGAAAGTTGGGGCTAAACAAAAACTTCCTGTAACCAAGACTTTTCCTTGTGGCTAAGGTAAAGTAATAGGGACCAGATTTACCCTTCCACTGAAACAATCCCCTGAAAAGAAAGACAAAATTTATAAAACAATGGTTTCCAAGAGCCTGGACCTCAGACAACAGACAGTGATCTATGAAAGATGGGAAACAAATGAAGTAAGTCCTACAGTTTCCCAAGCTTGCTGCCTTGAGAGTAAGAAGAGTAGGGAGGGAGAATCTAGACAAAGCACAGTGAACACCCTCAGTTGAGGAGATTGGGTTGGGAATCTTAGGGAGTCTAGGTGGCTAGAGTTTGCAGGACAGATTTACAGAGAGGAAAGAGCTGCCCAGAGAGAAAGCTGGAGACCCTCAGAGGGTGACCCTGAGGATCCAGTAGAACACTGATCAGTGCTTCCTGTGAAGAAACTGCTGCAGGCCAGGGAAAGAACCCCCAAAAATGATTTGAGGAGAGAGTACCTGGCATTCATACAAGGTTAGAATAGTTCCTGTTCCCACCAGCCAGACTGGAAACCTCAATATTTCTGAGGCTTTGGTAGAGTACTCAGAAGAATCTTGCTTTGGCAGTGAGGGATAATTTGCCCTGGTGTAAATGTTCTGATCTTGCCTAAAAATTGAAAGTCTCAAAAGAATCAAACTGTTTCAGGTAACACCAAACCCAGATTTGCAGGAAGCTTGTTTTTGGTGAGGTGGTTTGAAGAGGAGTGTGCATTATGGAAAGTCTGGCAGGGCTTGCTTTGATTGCTGGTGGAAATACTGGCCACAAATGGCCATGAGAACTCATATACTTCAGCGCATCATCAGTCATAACAAGAAACCCCAACCTGCTACCAACTGCTGATCCTGGAAGAACTTATGCATTTATAGATGAGTAATAAACAGAAAGGTACAACAAATCCATCTTTAAAAAGGATCAAAGGAACAGGAAAACCAAAAATGAGACATTACTAGAGAATGATACATTGTGAAAGAACATGTCCCAGAAATGTTACCACAGATCAACTAGAAAATGTGATGGTACATATGACCAAGATCTTTTTTTAGTAGAAAAAAAACGCCTCTATCAAATCAAAATACAAGGTAGAACAATAGAGAGGTTCAAGAGAACTTGTAAGATATAGCATGAGGATGGGAGGAGATTGAACCAGGACTGGAACAGCTTAGAAAAGAAAAGAAGGAAAAATAAAACCATCCAGAAAGAAAGCCTCACTTAGAGCACAAGGAAGAATAGATTCTGAAGAAAACAAACATGCAAACAAACTAGGAACTCAAAAACAAACAAAAAAGTTTTAAGATATAGATGTCAGGATTGAGAATATTGAACAAAGAGAAGAGGCATGAACAAAATTAAAAATAATGAAAATGGTCTATATGGAAGACAAACAAGAGGGTTTGAGTATAAGCATGAGTAGAACCCTTAAAGAAAAGAAGTGAAATATTATATTAGAAACAATAAATATTAAGAAGATTTTCACAAATGAAGGAAGATTGGGATCTTAGTCTAAATTGTCTTTATTTCTTTCAAGACCCAGTTCAAGATTGGTTTTCCCAGAAAGTTTTTTTGACGAACTGCACACTGAACTTACTCTATGCTTCTTCTTTTTTTTTTTAACATCTTTATTGGAGTAAAATTATTTTACAATGATGTGTTAGTTTCTGCTTTATAACAAAGTGAATCAGTTATACATACACATATGTCCCCATATCTCTTCCATCTTGTGTCTCCCTCCCTCCCACCCTCCCTATCCCACCCCTCTAGGTGCTCACAAAGCACCAAGCTGATCTCCCTGTGTTATGCGGCTGCTTCCCACTAGCTATCTATTTTACATTTGGTAGTGTATACATGTCCATGCCGCTCTCTCACTTTGTCCCAGCTTGCCCTTCCCCCTCCCCGTATCCTCAAGTCCATTCTCTAGTAGGTCTGCGTCTTTATTCCCATCTTGTCCCTAGGTTCCTCATGACCATTTTTTTTCTTTAGATTGCATATATATGTATTAGCATATGGTATTTGTTATTCTCTTTCTGACTTACTTCACTCTGCATGACAGACTCTAGGTCCATCCATATCACTACAAATAACTCAATTTCATTTCTTTTTTTTTTTTTTTTTTTTGCGGTACACAAGCCTCTCACTGTTGTGGCCTCTCCCGTTGTGGAGCACGGGCTCTGGACGCACAGGCTCAGCAGCCATGGCTCACGGGCCCAGCCACTCCACGGCATGTGGGATCTTCCCGGACCAGGGCACGAACCTGTGTCCCCTGCATTGGCAGGCAGACTCTCAACCACTGCGCCACCAGGGAAGCCCAATTTCATTTCTTTTTAAGGCTGCATAATACTCCATTGTATATATGTGCCACATCTTCTTTATTTATCTGTTGATGGACTTACTCTATTCTTACAGCATAAATCAAAATGTTACAATGCATTTTTCCTTCACTGGTTTTTGTTGTTTTTAGTTTGGACGATGAAACACTTTTCTGAAAAATGGGGCTACTTCTTTCTTCTTTCATGTCCTCTTTTGCACGTTGTACAGACTCTGTGCAGAGTCAGTACAGTGTAGACAATGAAGCAAATATGTAAAATGCAAATTTTCTTTGTGCCTCAATGCAAGGTTGTCTGGGTGCTCATTTGGTGGTTCAGTTCTGTTACTGAGGATGCCAGTCAGCTCTCTGTTACTGAATTTCTGTTGCTCCTTAAGCATAAGTGAATAACTGAAAGGACAAATATTTGATCAGGACATTGGAAGTTAAAATTTGCTTTTCTTTCTCTATTGCCAAAAATTCTGAGTCAATTAAAGGTGCAGCATACTGCCAAGAATGCTGGACAAGGTATGAGGGCACTGAAGTTCTAGTGCAGGGTTAACCACTAACAAGTGATGGGCCCTCAAATAAGTCACTTGATCTTTGTTCTTTTGTAAATTCAGGATAGAACAATTCCTGTCTCTTTATGGACACTTAATAATTATGCTTTGAATGAAAGAATAATTAGTCTCAGTTTCCCCATATGTAAAATAAGGGGTGTGCACTAGCATGGTCTCTAAAAACTGTTTTCACCATGAAAATCTAAAAACTACTTCTGATTGGTAAACATTTATTCTGTGTGTTTCAATTGAGGCAACTCTGCAGATGACTGTTGTTTTTATGGAAGATGTGTTTGTGCCCACATGTGCTGTTTATATGCTCCATGTAGATTTTAACTTACACAACTTTCGAGAACAGCCAGACAAAAAGTCCAGAGGGCACACTGAAGGATTCTTACAGGAAGCTTATAACCTGTCTCCTTTGGCTAATTTGCAAAAGCATTTTTTGATTTAAAACAGAAGGAAGGCAAATCCCTAGGAGAAAACTCACATCCACTAATGTTCCTTCTGGAGTGAGTTATGAGAGGAAGCCCCAGATGGATTATAGGCAAAGGTTAAACTTTGAGACACTAATTTATTGAAAAGGTAAAGATAGTAAAAGAACAAAAAGTGCCCTGAATGCTATGTCCGAGCGTCCTTTTTGCCCCATGCCCCATGCATTCCAGTAATTTAAGGACCTCTAAAAAGAATATGTGCGTCTGTAAAGGCAATGTCACCCAGATTCCTAAGGAAAGTTTTTCTCCCTTGGAAACAATAGAAATGATCATTCCAGTTGGATTTTCCAATTAGACAAAACTGGCAAACTTTAAAAAAGACATTTCATTTTGAAAAAGATCAAGCCTAATAGAGCTGTTTGGAGGTGAAAGTATCAAAGCATCTAGTGGTATTCTGGAAAAATATTTTTGTGTACAGTGAATACAGTGATATTTAGTACCGTATTTCATCAATTTGAAAGTTTCCATTATTTTCACATTTCTAAAATCATTTTATTACCAATAACGTCTTACAATTGCTATGGGTTAGTTGAGAGTTGGGTCCAGTTGTCATCAAGTACAGATATGTGCACCTGGTTATTATTCTTGGTGGTGTATCCTGGCACCTATAACTTCTTAATATTTCAGTCAATATACCTTTTAAGGACCATTTGAGGGAGGAATATGCATACTGATTCTTTTCTGAAAAACTTCTGTGACACCATTCAGTAAGATAAAGAAAAAACACCTTCATCTAAACTTGTAGAATAGGGGGCTGTGGTTTGGAAGAAAGTTCTGGATACAATAATGGAGCAGTCTTTTAAGAAATTCTGCATCACCAACATTTTAGAAGAAGAGGACACGGAGGATAATAAATGTAAATCTTTATGTATTTTTGAAATATTAGTACTTAAATATGTAATTTTGTTTTTCCTTTTTTTCTTCCCAAATTCCTGCTACTAAGTCATGCATTCCCAGAACTGTCATTTGGCACTGTTGTCCGAGTACTCGGTGAAGAAGTTTTAATCAGGTGAACTTTGGAGAGTACACTTTAAAAACATAAATCTTGGGCTTCCCTGGTGGTGCAGTGGTTGAGAGTCTGCCTGCCAATGCAGGGGACATGGGTTCATGCCCTGGTCCAGGAAGATCTCACATGTCACGGAGTGGCTGGGCCCATGAGCCATGGCCACTGAACCTGCACGTCTGGAGCCTGTGCTCCACAACGGGAGAGGCCACAACAGTGAGAGGCCCGCGTACCACAAAAAATACAAAAAATATAAATCTTTATGGGATTCTTCAAAAAGCATTTCTCTAAAAATGAGGTATGGTAGATGAATATATTAAAGATCCCACCTAATGTTCTCTGTATCCACACCCTTTGCAAATTGACTTTGCAACAAGAATTGGGAGTCTATTTCTCTACCCCGTGAACCTGGGCTAGACTTGTGATTGACCTTGGCTGAAGAAATAAGATGGCAGTGATGGTGTGCCACTTCTGAGATTAGGCCTTAATAGGCCTTGCACACTTATGTGCTCTCTCAGAATGATGCCATCACCACACAGACAAATCTAGGATAGCCTGATGGGGGAGAGAAACCATGTGGAGGACAGTCCGATTGTCTTATCGAGGACATCCTAGACTACCTTTTATCCAGCCAGTGTTCAGACATGTGAGATAACCCAGCCAAGATCAGCAGAGTTAGCTTGCCTTATGTATGGCTGTCTAAAGACTTATGATTGAGCCCAATCAAGAACACAATTGCCCACTGAACTACGGACTCCTGAGCAATAAAAAATGCTTAGCATTTTAAGCCTCTGAGATATGGGGTGATTTGTTACACAGCAATAGCTCACTGATACATGAGGAACAGCATATGCTTCTCACATAAAATCAGGTCATTCTGAAGTTCCCATTAAGATGCTTTTACTGAAGGTGTTTTGGAGATTTTGAATCCCACATATCTATCTATTTCTGCATTCCCAGGAGTAGAAGCACTGAAATTCTGTATGACAGGCTGCTCTTGAGGTATTTTCAACTTAGTTGGAATCAGGATTTGCCAGAAATGTTGTGAGACAGCTTGTTTAAGTGAAATTTCCTGCTCAGTTTCTTTTTTTATGGGAGAAGGAGAAAGAGAAAAAAAAACATGATTTTTGGATGGAGTTCATCTGTGCTGGACTGAGAGGAACCAATGCATAAGGATCTTCAAGTTCTTTAGAAACTTTGGCAAAGTCTTAACCCACCTGAGAATTCTTAAAATTGAATGTTTGAAGTGTGATTCTAAATTATTAACACTGACATCACAAATTTCTCCCACAAATTAATCTCTCACTCCTCAAAAATGTTCTGTTTACAAATTGCTCAGTCTTTCTATGGCTTAAAAAAAAAAAGATGGAAGTGTTCTTTTACTATCATACTTATAAATTACTGGAAGATAGTCTTTATTTCTTTCCAGGCCTCACATTGGAAGGGAAATTTTAGACACCTTACTATTTGGTTAATATTTTACATGTCAATTTTTCAATTCAAACCAGGGAACCAGAGAAGGGTATGAGTAAAACTTAAGCTATAGGTGCACATTTAGAAAAAAGAAAGAGTAAAAGATGAATATGTATGAAACATATTTAAAATGCCATATTTATGAGGAGAGGAAAAATATTGGAGCCTTGCTTTCCCTTTACATATTTTCAAAACACCACATGGGATTGAGTGGGACCAAGTGAAAAGTATAAAATTTGTTGAGTGTGGCGGGCAGGCATTTGAGTGTGGTGGTGAAGTAACAAGTTGGCAACATGAATTGCCTGGGGCTGATGGGTGAGAAGACACACTGAGGCTTTGGGATTAAGTAAAGACACACATTCCCTAGTCTGCTTTTCAACGGGACATTTGATAGGATGCTTGCTCTCTTTCTATGTCAGTATATTTCATCCTAGAGGCTGAGAATGGCAAGGCCACCAGTTGCTTCTCAGGGGGCCAGGAGATGTGCTTGCTTTTGTATCTGTTGCATCCTTATTGCCTCTGTGCAAGCTCTGTATCTGCACCAAATCCCAGTGGTGGTAACAGCAATGCCACTTTGTTGCAATAGACTGTGAAAGGGAAGAAAAGGCCAGAGGAAACAGTCAGTTTGAGAGATTGTAATGCAGCTGGCAATCATTTCATTCATTCTGTGCTCAGGCCTGTCATAGGCCCTGAGTGGTTGAAACAAGAAATGGAGGAGGGCTTCCCTGGTGGCGCAGTGGTTGAGAGTTCGCCTGCCGATGCAGGGGGACATGGGTTCGTGCCCTGGTCCGGGAAGCTCTCACATGCCACGGAGTGGCTGGGCCCGTGAGCCATGGCCACTGAGCCTGCGCGTCCGGAGCCTGTGCTCCACGATGGGAGAGGCCACAACAGTGAGAGGCCCACGTACCGCAAAAAATAAAAGAATTGGAGGAGACAGGGGCTGCCCTCTCCAACGCAACAATTTCACATATTCATGACCAAACCATGAAAAACCACATAAGCTCAGGAGACATGGACAGAAGAGTTAGTATTCATGAAGAAGGTTCTGATTAAATAGGTATGAACAGCTGTTATTTACTATTATTTGTGAGTCCATGCAGCAATAAACATGAATAATTCAGATCCATGTATTAGCATAGAAGATCTCTAATACATATGGTTGAGTAAAAAAAAAAGCTTCAAGTTAAGACCTATAATGTAATACCACTTGGTATCATTATCAATCAACTTAACAAATCTATATATTTCTAACTTATAATGATAAAAATTCACAGAAGAGAATGGAGTGGCATGAACAAAACAGTTACCACTGTGAAGAGACTGGGATATGGGGAGGGCCTGGTCAGAAGTATTTTTGTATCTCGTTACTATAACGCATTTATGTACTAACTGAATTAAATAAACAAATTAAAAATAATTAAAACAAGTGAACTATGGGTATAAATAAATAAAACTTATTTACCAGCATTACCCCCTCCCCATCATACACATAAAAACAAAGGCATTCACCTTTGGGTCCCTTATTTTCTGTCTACAGAGATAAGATTTATAGATTGAGTTTGTATTTTGACAAAATGAAATATTCTGTTTTCTTTATTTCTGTAATTTTTTTCTTCTGAGTTCTCAACCACACCTCTCTTTTATTCCCTTCCCTTTCTCAGTCTCTCTTCTTCCTTCTCAATTCCATGAATGTGTTGTTCTCTAAGGTTTGTCTTCAGCCCCTCTCCCTTTTTCTGGAAACTTCTACCCATTCCCACAGAATGAATCAAAAATAACCTTGAGCAGAATGACTTCCTTAATCTGGTTCCAGCTTCAGTTTTCCTATTCTGTTGGGCATCTCCCCTTGCATGTTCTGCCACTATTTTGGGCTCAGTTTTTTCTAAACGTAAATTCATTTTCCCCCCACTCCCAATGGGTTTTTTATTCTTGATTTCTACCAAAGATTTTGCCATTTTTTTCAGTTTCCCAGACTTAGGAGCCTAGTTTACTCTGTAATTCCCCCTTTCTTAGTTTCCTTATGATTCACAACTTCCCATCCAGTCTTTCTTTGCATCTATGCTTTCAGCTTCATTTGTACATTTCCTTATTAGATTCTATCAACCAAAAGCAGGACCAAAAACAAAGTGAGAAATTGAGCTACTTCTTTTGGCAACTGATGGCCTCCAAATGTTTTGTCTGATCTACATTGGTTATTTTGGTTTGAATTGCATGGTTACTACTTTTTCACTCTCAGTTATTAATCAATCACCAAGAATTTACCAAGTGCCAGTTTTACAATCAGCCATGGGAGATATTACAGGCATAAAAGATATGGGCTCTTCTTCTAAGGAGCTAATTGATGAAAGAAATCATCAATACATAATCATCAAGTGGCTTGAAATAAATTTCACAGTAGCATGGAATATGCACAAAATGCAGTGAAAAATCCATAACTCTGCCCCCCGTCACTTCTTTACTTCCACAAACATTAACTATCTACTATGTGGTAGACACTAATCCAGGAGTTGGGAATATGCAACAATTATGTCAGATAATGCCTTGCCCTTGTGGGACTTCTATTCAAGGCAGGGAAATAGATACTAAATAGGTAGTAAGCAAGTAATTAAGATGATTACTGAGAGTAATAAATGCTATAGGAGAAAATAATACAGGGTGATGTGACAGAAAGGGCCTGTGGATGAAATTTAGCTAGAAAGGTCAGGGAAGCTCTGTCTGATGAGCTGATATTCGAGTTGAGAACTAAATGTCAAAAGGAGCCAGCTATGGGGAAACCTGGAGGTAGAGGGTCCTAGGCTGGGATTACTCCAAGAGCAAATATGCAAGATGGACATGAGCTTGGTGTGCTTGAGGAATTGCCATATGAAAGAGGCACTCAAGAATGATGAGAAACAGGGACTTCCCTGGTTGCGCAGGGTTTAAGAATCTATGTGCCAGTGCAGGGGACACGGATTCGACCCCTGATCCAGGAAGATCCCACATGTTGCAGAGCAACTAAGCCCGTGTGCCACAACTATTGAGCCCGCATACCACAACTACTGAAGCCCACACACCTAGAGCCTGTGCTCAGCAACAAGAGAAGCCACTACAATGAGAAGCCCGTGCACCACAACGAAGAGTAGCGCCTGCTCACCACAGCTAGAGCAAACCCGTGTGCAGCAATGAAGGCAAAATGCAGCCAAAAATAAATAAATTAATTAATAAATTAATTAATTAATTTATAAAAAGGGTGTATTAAAAAAAAAAGAATGATGAGAAACAAACAGACAGGGTTGTATTGAATACCATGGGCCACACATTGGTTGACAGTTGGGAAGCTAGAACAGGACCTGTTTAGAAGGAGTAAAGTAAGTTCAGAAGGAAATTTCATAAATGTCCTCTCCATGACCATGCCTTGATGAGCAAGCAGCCCTTTCTGACCACACAGACTGTGAAAAGCCCCTCAAGAGCCCTCCTTCTGCTCTCACCACAAACATGTTTCTATGGAATAGCATTTAAGTCAGATAAGCAGGGGAAAGAAGAAGGAATTGACAAGGGAAGGGAAAAGCAAAGTGAATCAACAACACTTTCCTAAGCGGTTTCCAGAGACATTTATCTATGCGAGAATGAGATGTTTGATATCCTGGTTGAGTAAGTTCTTGATTCTAGGTCATCAATTATGATAATAGAACAAATCAAAAAGTTTCCAGCAAACAGAAATTCTTCATTTCCTGGCTTCTACTCAAGTTTATTGATTGGACTATTGGGTAAAATGATACATTTCATGTAGAAATGCTAGAAAAGATTTTGGCTAGGTCCCTTGCACTTTCCAATCTCAAAAGTGGTTCAAGGTGCCTGTGACAATTTGAATCATTTATTCCCCCTCTCCTTTGCTTACAGAAAAGACCAGTGCTTCATAGATAAAATTGCCTTCACTCTTGTCATAGGAGAAATGGCCAAACATGTGTAGCCATATATATTATATATTGAACTGAAAGTGTCTACAACCTTCATTTTCTTCCAAAATATTCCTTCCACTTGTCTTCTAAGATGCTAAAATTGCTTATCACTAAAATCCTGTTCCTTGAAGTTATATAACATAGATTCCTTTTTTGATAAATATATATTCCCAAGAAAGGAGGGAGGGCTCTCGTTGTGTGACTCACTCATCATTCTGAATAGTAAAAATTACATAAGATTTGGAGTCCAAAGACCTAAGTTCAAGGTCGAGCTCCTCCTCTTGCTAGCTGTGTGACTTGGCAAATTGTTTAATTTGTTAAACAAGTTTCTTCCTCTGCTAAGCCTAAATTTCATCTGAGGTGCAAATGAGTATGTGCTGTAGTTTTGCAAATGTTAAAACATCAAATAAATGGAACTGTTGTAAATATTATCAATTGATTAGTAGAGATTTTTTTTTTAAGATTTACTTTATTATCCTTTTGGAAGGTACTGAACTGGAATTTTGAAAGGATTTTGAACAGAAAATCCTGTGGCCTTTGGGTAAATTTGGAATATGAAAAGAATACTGTTTAGTGATTACTTACTCTGTGTTGGAGAAAATGCTAAGTGCCTTACATATCTTCTCATTTCATCATTACAACAGCCTGATGAGGTATATTTACAGCCAAAATAAAGTGAGAAATCAGGGTTCTATAAGTTAATGTACTTCCTTAAGGTTATATATTAGTAACCAGTAGAGGTCTTCAAAGCTCAAGTCCTTAGGCAATCAGTAGCCCTGCCTTCCACTCCCCACAGTGCAAATGCTGGGTTTTAGAAGGAAGGCAGGGTTGCAAAATCTGAGAAATTAGAACTCAGGGTGAGTATCTGTTGAAGGTAATGTGAGATAGGAAAAAATGTGCTCACTTAGAGAGCAAGTTTGATCATATTTTTCCCAGTTTTGTTGGTAGGCATCACTTTGTAAATATGCACATTTTTTCTGATTCTAATATTCTTCTTTACTGTATATTTGGTATTAAGATAAAAAGGTACCTCAAAATCTCCATTCTTTCCAAAATAATTACCACTTAGACTCCATTCTGTGACTTGTATCCAAAGGAAGAGTATCATGATCTTTGTCACCTTTCTTATCCCCCCCTCTCCCATAAGTACCTGGTTTTATCTTTGAACCGTTATGTTATACCCCAACACTCTAACTTTCCACTTACAAGATAGTAATTTTGCTAAGAGCAATAAGTGGCAAGAGAAAAGAGGGTCAACTGGTGCTGAAATAAAGGATTCGGAGCAAGTGACAGAGACCTGACTAAAAGCTACAGCAGAGATGATGGAATCCAAGGAAACACCCTCTGTTTTGTGAATGGAGATTTCCTTTTAAACAGTATTATTTGCTTCCTGGTCTTAATTATTTCATGTGACTATTATCTTCCAAGTAATCGTTCTAAATTCTTTAAGAAGAAGGCCATGAATTGAATTTATATGCAATTCTAACAATGTTTAGCCAAGGTTTGAGGGGAAAGTGTTCATTTCTCTGTAAATTATGATGAATGAATTGCATGCATACATACATGAATTAATGAATTTCTCTCCTTGTGATGGCATAGCAGCATGGCATTTATAATTTCTCTTATGGCGTTTTAGTTGGTTTAGTGACTTTTTATTGGACAATTACTGCACAATTGATTTCTATACCTCTCAACCACCATTTAAAAAGTCAAATTTAGAGAGCAAAATGACTGTCCATTTGCAGAAATGTCTTTCCTTTCCTCAAGAAAACCCAGGCTCTTACCTTCTTCTACCTATGCCTGAAAATCTGCCCTAAGTAATAAAAATGATTGAAAGGCACCTTGAAAATACAAAGTGCCATCTAAATGCTAACTGAGGCAATAACAAGACAGTAATAATAAACTGCTTTCTGATAAACATCACTTTCAAGCCCAGGGGAGACATTTTGCAGGGGGAAAGCAGAATAGGTCCTGTGCTTGTCCCTGGGCCATGCCTCACTCTGAATCATACTGTTCTCCTCCATGTGGGCATCATAATTTGCAATGGTCATGAAACAGTACTGGGTGTAAAATTATTCTCATCACCCACATTGTGGAAAGCAATGCGTAGGCAAGAAATCCATTCCCTGACAATCGCCAGGGTTACTTCACTCAAGCTGATTGTTTAGAAAATAAATAAACTTAGGAGGGAGTATGCAAGGACTGCTCAGCTCCCCCTTGGTTTCAGCTAGGCCCCTGATATAGCTGCAGCATCCACTCCAGTTTTGTTCAGCCCTGCATCAAGTTGTATCAAGGAACTAACTCACTGGGGACCCAGAGGAGTTATCACCCAATATGATTGGATTTGAGAGGCTTTCAGGAGTCTCCTTGCCATGGACCTCCTCTCTGAGTCTATACCCCTTTCTCTGATGAGAAATATGAAAGCAAGGACAGAGAGCATGGGCTTAGGGAAGAGTTCAATGGGAGATTGGGAGAAGAAAAGGATCCAGAGAATAAAAGGTTGATCTAGGAGTGCATACCTGTAAGAAATGCAGAGGGTTTTCTAGGAGAAGTAGTCAACCCAAGAACCCTGCAAGGCAGAGAGGAGGCACACTGGGTTTTGGCAACAGAAAGAGAGGAAGGATACATGAAAAGGGGAAGTCCAGGTATGATGACAGTGTTGTCCATACTGATTTTGTATGAATGATGTTCTCTCCTGATGAACATTTACAGAAAAACATTCTCATTCTTCCAATTGGACCCCTCATTTTTGGCTAAGATCCCATGGTACTCCTTCATCCTCTTCTTATCTCTCTGTAGAGTCCAACTGGACACATCCTTTTCACAGCTGCCTACTCCACCTGGATGTCCCACAGGAAACTCACTACTTATCCAAAAAGACTCAATATCTTCATCTTCCCTGAGCTACTTCCTTCCCTGACTTCCTCCCTGCAGTGACTTGATGTCACCATTCCCCGCCATCAGAATCTAGTTGTCATTCTTAATTCCTTCCCCCTTTCCTACTACCTGCATCCCTTGTGGACCAAAATGCCTGATTCATCCCTTCCTTTCCATTCCCAGTGTTACTCCTAAATATCAACACTTTGAGGTAAAAGATCATGGCATGATCTGAGCTGAGTTTACCTCCATTCTATAGGCTGGGAGAGGGACTGCTGTGAAGTTGGGACCTTTTTCTTGGGCAAAGGAGGGGGTCTCTGAAAGAAGCTGAGTTTAAGTGAAACCCCTTTTAGAGCTATAAAGACAGAAATCAGGCTTTCATTTATTATCATACATACCTTTTAGGCCTGAGATCAAACATACAAGGATTTAAAAATATATAACATTTATGGCTTTCAGTTTTTTATGGTTTTGTTATTCCTCTACATATTCCCCTGAATTATTAGCAATATAATCCTCATAAGGAAAGGACCTGAGTGCTTATTTCAGTGGTAGTAAGGAACTGAGCTGCTGGGAGAAAGATGAAGGATGCATGTAGTCTTGGGGAGAAGAACCCTAAGAGACAGAGTGGGTGGTGGCAGCTACCAAGAACAGAGAAGAGTAGAAGCAAGCTGTATTTCTGTATTCCTCACTCTTCTGCCCCCAGCAAGAAATACATAGAGCAAAGGCAAGGCCCACGGAATTCTTAGGACAAAGTCACTGTATATAAGACATTTCACATATGCTCTCTCTAGTATGCATTTTAACTCTTCATTTAGGCATACTTATTTTTTTTTATTTCAAATAAGGAAACTGGGGATACATGGCTTTAGTGGACACCTATTATTTTCCTATGGCCAATGTCCCTTCCCATATCTCTATTCCTATTAGTTTTTCCATCTGGTGAGGCTGTTCTAGTCCTACTTCTTCTGCTCTAAGTCTATACATCTGATCCATGCTGACTAATCAAAATATTCCATTCCTCTGGTGAGGAGTCTAGAATGACCTTATAACCCAATGACCAAAATCCTTTCTCAGGGATTGATGGAGATAATTTGAAAGAGTGATGTCTCTCTTTCTAGGACATGAGTAGGCAGGACCATGTATGCTCACAAATTCCCATGGCCGTCTTTGCTGCTTTGTGGAATGAACATACTGAGAATTAAATCAGAGAAAAACTGAGCCAGGAGACATGATGGAGACAATGACAGAGATGAAGGCAATGATGGAGCTCCTTAGAGACCTCATGCCTTGGCTTCCCTCAGACCTTTACCCAAACATCACCTCTAACCACCTGGTAAAAAAATAACCAATCCTGTCCGGCCTAACCTTATGCTGTTTTTCTCCATATCATTTAACACCATCTGTCATGTTATGTATTTAGAAGTTGTCTGCTTTGTTCACTGTTATATCTTCAGCACCTAGAACAACTCTTTACCCAAAGAAGGCAACCAGCCAATATTTGTGGAATGAATAAATAAGTCATTTGCACCACTGGATCCAGTTCTGACTAAAGGAGTCCCCAGCCCTTGGATTTCCTAGTCACTAAAGCTGATATAGTCCCTTTTCTAAAATGCAAGCTTGAGTTGAATTTTTGACACTTGAAAATAAGAGCCGTGACTAATAAGAAGGTAGAGTGCCATGTCCACAGTCCCACAGCTGGTCTGAGATAGAGCCATGGGTGAACCCAAGTCTCACAGACTCAGAACCACTGCTTTTCTAGATGTCGGTGTCTCCTTGGGGTGTGATCCATTTACTTCCTGACATTACAGCATGAGGGACTTTGAGAAATCATTTTCTCCCAGCAGCTGAGACATTGGTCAGCTGAGGAGGAGAAAAGGCTTAAAAGGTGGAAGTATGAGTCTGAAGCTAACTGTACATTAGGAAGGATCCGAATGTGATGATTTCTTATGATTTCCCTTTGTCCAAACTGGCTTTTTTTTTTTTTTTTTTTTTTTTGCTTAACATCTTTATTGGAGTATAATTGCTTTACAATGGTGTGTTAGTTTCTGCTGTATCACAAACTGAATCAGCTATACATATACATATATCCCCATATCCCTTCCCTCTTGCATCTCCCTCCCACCCTCCCTATCCGACCCCTCTAAGTGGTCACAAAGCACCAAGCTGATCTCCCTGTGCTATGCAGCTGCTTCCCACTAGCTATCTACTTTATATTTGGTAATGTATATATGTCCATGCCACTCTCTCACTTCATCCCAGCTTACCCTTCCCCATCCCACTGTCCTCAAGTCCATTCTCTACATCAGCATCTTTATTCCTAACCTGCCCCTAGGTTCCTCAGAACCATTTTTTTTTTCTTTTTAGATTCCATATATATTTGTTAGCATACGGTATTTGTTTTTCTCTTTCTGACTTACTTCACTCTGTATGACTGACTCAAGGTCCATCCACCTCACTACGAATAACTCTATTTCATTTCTTTTTATGGCTGAGTAATATTCCATATGTGCCACATCTTCTTTATCCATTCATCGGCTGATGGACACCTAGGTTTCTTCCATGTCTTGGCTATTGTAAATAGTGCTGCAATGAACCTTGTGGTACATGGCTCTTTTTGAATTACGCTTTTCTCAAGGTATATGCCCAGTAGTGGGATTGTTGGGTCATATGGTAGTTCTGTTTCTAGTTTTCTAAGGAACATACATACTGATCTCCATAGTGTATGTATCAACTTACATTCCCAGCAACAGTGCAAGAGGGTTCCTTTTTCTCCACACCCTCCCCAGCATTTATTGTTTGTAGATATTTTTATAACAGCCTTTCTGACCTGTGTGAGGTGATACCTCATTGTAGTTTTGATTTGCATTTCTCTAACGGTTAGTAATGTTGAACATCCTTTCGTGTGTTTGTTGACAATCTGTATATCTTCTCTGGAGAAATGTCTATCTAGGTCTTCTGCCCATTTTAGGATTGGGTTGTTTGTTTTTTTGATATTGAGCTGCATGTGTTGCTTGTATATTTTGGAGATTAATCCTTTGTCAGTTGTTTCGTTTGCAAATATTTTCTCCCATTCTGAGGGTTGTCTTTCTGTCTTATTTATAGTTTCCTTTGCTGTGCAGAAGCTTTTAAGTTTCATTAGGTCTCATTTGTTTATTTTTGTTTTTATTTCCCTTTCTCTAGGAGGTGGGTCAAAAAAGATCTTGCTGTGACTTATGTCATAGAGTGTTCTGCCTACGTTTTCCTCTAAGAGTTTTATAGTGTCCGGCCTTACATTTAGGTCTTTAATCCATTTTGAGTTTATTTTTTTGTATGGTGTTAAGGAGTGTTCTAATTTTGTTCTTTTACCTGTAGCTGTCCAGTTTTCCAGCACCACTTATTGCAGAGGCTGTCTTTTCTTACGTGTATGGGTCTGTCTCTGGGATTTCTATCCTGTTCCATTGATCTATATTTCTGTTTTTGTGCCAGTACCATACTCTCTTGATTATTGTAGCTTTGTAGTATAGTCTGAAGTCAGGGAGCCTGATTCCTCCAGTTCTGGTTTTCTTTCTCAAGATGGCTTTGGCTCTTCAGGGTATTTTGTGTTTCCATACAAATTGGGAAATTTTTTATTCTAGTTCTGTCAAAAATGCCTATGGTAGATTGATAAGGATTGCACTGAATCTGTAGTGTGCTTTGGGTAGTATAGTCATTTTCACAATGTTGATTCTTCCAGTCCAAGAACATGGTATATCTTTCCATCTGTTTGTATCATCTTTAATTTCTTTCATTAGTGTCTTATATTTTCTGCATATAGGTCTTCAGTCTCCTTAGGTAGGTTTAGTCCTAGGTATTTTATTCTTTATTTTTGCAATGGTAAATGGGAGGGTTTCCTTAATTTCTCTCTCTGGTCTTTTGTTTTTAGTGCATAGGAATTGGAAAGATTTCTGTGCATTACTTTTGTATCCTGCAACTTTACCAAATTCATTGATTAGCTCTAGTAGTTTTCTGGTAGCATCTTTAGAATTCTTTATGTAGAGTATCATGTTATCTGCAAACAGTGACAATTTTACTTCTTCTTTTCCAATTTGGATTCCTTTTATTTCTTTTCTTCTCTGATTGCTGTGGCTAAAAATTCCAAAACCATGTTGAAAAATAGTGTTGAGAGTGGGCAAACTTTTCTTGTTCCTGATCTTAGTGGAAATGGTTTCAGATTTTCACCATTGAGAATGATGTTGGCTGTGGGTTTGTTATATATGGCCTTTATGATGTTTAGGTAAGTTCCCTCTATGCCTACTTTCTGAAGAGATTTTATCATAAATTGGTGCTGAATTTTGTCAAAAGCTTTTTCTGTATCTATTCAGATGATCATATGGTTTTTACCCTTCAGTTTGTTAATTTTGTTTACCACATTGATTGATTTGTGTATATTGAAGAATTCTTGCATTTCTGAGATAAACCTCACTTGATCATGCTGTATGACCCTTTTAATGTGCTGTTGGATTCTGTTTGCTAGCATTTTGTTGAGGATTTTTACATCTATGTTCATCAGTTATATTGGCCTGTAGTTTTGTTTTTTTTGTGACATCTTTGTCCAGTTTTGGTATCAGGGTGATGGTGGCCTTGTAGAATGAGTTTGGGAGTGTTCTTCCCTCTGCTATATTTTGGAAGAGTTTGAGAAGGATAGGTGTTAGCTCCTCTTCTCTAAATGTTTGATAGAATTTGCTTGTGAAGCCACCTGGTCCTGGGATTTTGTTTGTTGGAAGATTTTTTTATCACAGTTTCAATTTCATTACTTGTGAGTGGTCTGTTTATATTTTCTATTTCTTCCTGTTTCAGTCTCAGAAGGTTGTGTTTCTCTAAGAATATGTCCATTTCTTCCAGGTTGTCCATTTGATTGGCATATAGTTGCTTGTAGTAATCTCTCATGATCCTTTGTATTTCTGAAGTGTGATTTTTTACTTCTCCTTTTTCATTTCTAATTCTATCGATTTGAGTCTTCTCCCTTTTTTTCTTGATGAGTCTGGCTAATGATTTATCAGTTTTATCTTCTCAGAGAACCACCTTTTAGTTTTATTGATCTTTGCTATCATTTCCTTCTTTCTCTTTCATTTATTTTTGATATGATCTTTATGATTTATTTCCGTCTCCTAACTTTGGGTTTTTTTTTTTAATATTCTTCCTCTAATTGCTTTAGATGTATGGTTAGGTAGTTTATTTGAGATTTTTCTTTTTTCTTGTGGTAGGATTGTAATGCTGTAAACTTCCCTTTTAGAATTGCTTTTTTTGCATCCCATAGGTTTTGGGTCATCATGTTTCATTGTCATTTGTTTCTAGGTATTTTTTTATTTCCTCTTTGATTTCTTCAGTGATCATTCGGTTATTTAGTAGTGTATTGTTTAGTTTCCATGTGTTTGTATTTTTTACATTTTTTTCCTGTAATTGATATCTAGTCTTATAACATTGTGGTCAGAAAAGATACTTGATATGATTTCAATTTTCTTAAATTTCCCAAGGCTTGATTTATGACCAAAGATATGATCTATCCTGGAGAATATTCCATGAGCACTTGCGAAGAAAGTGTATTCTGTTGTTTTCAGATGGAATGTTCTGTAAATATCAATTAATTCCATCTTATTTAATGTGTCATTTAAAACCTGTGTTTCCTTATTTATTTTTCTTTTCTCTTCGGATGATCTGTCCTTTGGTGAAAGTGGGGTGTTAAAGTTCCCTATTATTATTGTGTTACTGTCTATTTTCCCTTTTATGGCTGTTATCATTTGCCTTATGTATTGAGGTGATCCTATGTTAGGTGCATAAATATTTTAAATTGTTATATGTTTTTCTTTGATCCCTTTATCATTATGTAGTCTCCTTCTTTGTCTCTTGTAATAGTTTTTATTTTAAAGTCGATTTTTTCTGATATGAGAATTGCTACTCCAGCTTACCTTTGATTTCCATTTGCATGGAATATCTTTTTCCATCCCCTCACTTTCAGTCTGTATGTTTCCCTATGTCTGAAGTGTGTCTCTTGTAGGCTGCATGTATACAGGTCTTATTTGTGTATCCATTCAGGCAGTCTATATCTTTTGGTTGGAGCATTTAATCCATTTACATTTACGGTAATTATCAATATATATGTTCTTATTGCCATTTTGTTAATTGTTTTGGGTTTGTTATTGTAGGTCTTTTCCTTCTCTTGTGTTTCCTGCCTAATGAAGTTCCTTTAGTATTTGTTGTAACATTGGTTTGGTGGGCCTGAATTCTCTTAACTTTTGCTTGTCTGTAAATATTTTAATTTCTCCATCAAATATGACTGAGATCCTTGCTTGTTAGAGTAATGTTGGTTGTAGGTTTTCCCCTTTCATCACCTTAAATGTGTTCTGCCACACCCTTCTGGCTTGCAGAGTTTCTGCTGAAAGATCAGCTGTTAACCTTATGGGGATTCCCTTGTATGTTATTTTTCCCTTGCTGCTTTTAATATATTTTCTTTGTATTTAGTTTTTGATAATTTGATTAATATGTTTCTTGGCATGTTTCTCCTTGGATTTATCCTGTATGGGATTCTGTGCACTTCCCGGACTTGATTGACTATTTCCTTTCCCATATTAGGGAAGTTTTCAACTATAATCCCTTCAAATATTTTCTCAGTCCCTTTCTTTTTCTCTTCTTCTTCTGGGACCCCTATAATTCGAATGTTGGTACATTTAATGTTGTCCCGGAGGTCTCTGAGACTGTCTTCAATTCTTTTCATTATTTGTTTCTTTATTCTGCTGTGTGGTAGATATTTCCACTATTTTATCTTCCTGGTCACTTATCCATTTTTCTGCCTCAGTTATTCTGCTATTGTTTCTTCTAGATAATTTTAAGTTTCATTGATTGTGTTTTTTCATCATTGTTTGTTTGCTCTTTAGTTCTTCTAAGTCCTTGTTTAATGTTTCTTGTATTTTCTCCATTCTATTTCCAAAGTTTTGGATCATGTTTACTCTCACTACTCTGAATTCTTTTGCAGGTAGAATGCCTATTTCCTCCTCATTTGTTTGGTCTGGTGGGTTTTTACCTTGCTCTTTCATCTGCTGTGTATTTCTCTGTCTTCTCATTTTTCTTAACTTACTGTGTTTGGGGTCTCCTTTTCACAGGCTGCAGGTTCGTAGTTCCCATTGGTTTTGGTGTCAGCCCCCAGTGGGTAAGGTTGGTTCAGTGGGTTGTGTAGGCTTCCTGGTGGAAGGGACTGGTACCTGTGTTCTAAAGGCTGAGGCTGGATCTTGTCTTTCTTGTGGGCAAGACTGCATCTGGTGGTCAAGACCACATCTGGTGGTGTGTTTTGGGTGTCTGTGACCTTATTATGATTTTAGGCAGTCCCTCTGCTAATGGGTGGTTTTGTGTTCGTGTGTTGCTAGTTATTTGGCATGAGGTGTCCAGCACTGGAGCTTACTGATCGTTGAGTGGAGCTGGGTTTTAACATTGAGATGGAGATCTCTGGGAGAGCTCTCTCCAATTAATATTACAAGGGGCCGGGAGTTCTCTGCTGGACTAGCGTCCTGAACTTGACTTTCCCACCACGGAGTCTCAGGCCTGAAACCTGGCCAGAACACAAAGACCCTGTCAGCTACATGGCTGCATCATTGTGGAGAAGATGGACTGAAGCCAGGAGAGAGCTAGAGGATGGGAGACCTTTCAGAAGGCTTGTTTGATGAAATCAGGCAAAGGATAGTGAAATTCTGTACCCAGGCTCTACTTGCGATGGGGAAAAGGGTGCCTTGGAAAACCGACTGTGCCATTCCACCCAAACTGGGTAATTAATTCACTCTTTTACCAGGGCCAATCATCTTTATGGAGACATTTTATGATTAATTTAGATTCTTCCAAGCTTTAGCTGGGTCTGAGTCTGAAAAAAAAAACAAAAAACAAAAAATTCCACAGATTCCTTGTGCTGGACAGGTCTGTGATGATCAAGTGAAAACTTTATATCTCCTCCCTGGGGGTGGGGGAAGAGAGAAGCATGGTCTACCCTTGATGAGTCTGGTGTTACGTAGCCATAGATAGATTATTCCATGTACATTTGAAGTAAAATATACTACTAAACTAAATTTTAGTTATGGATATTTATTTTATTGAGTAAAACCTCTTCCTTACAAACTCCATGGTTTGTCTAACAGAAATATCATCATTTGACCAAAACCAAGAAGAGAGAGGCCTAGAGGTCCATGCACTGAATGAGTAAAGAAGGCTGAAGATTTTCCTCCTGAAAAGTGCTGGCAGAATTAAGACGTCATTAGTCCATTTTTGTGTTCCCAGGATTATTTTCTCTCCAGTTTCTCTTTTCCCTCAAACTCTTTCTTCCCCTTTCAGTACTTGCTCTCAGACTCCTCATTTTTAACAAGCTGAAATGACCAAAATTAGCCTAAACCACAGCTCTTCCACAGGAAATGTGCACTCTGATTACAAAGGAGTAGTCCATTGAAGCTAAAAGTATGCATTTCAATAGGGGAATTTTGGGCACAGTGACCAACTGGGGGTACTGGGAGTGCTCACATCCTGACTTCTCCTTATGCCATCAAAGTTCAATCAATTCATTGCACTGGACATGGAAATTCAAATGGGACTAGAGAGAGTACTTCAGCCATTTTAATATTACATGTGAGTATTTAGGCTTCCAGGTGATTTTAATGCAACTTGAAGCTGTGGAAGGACATTACTAGTGTGTGAGCCCTGAGTGGGGCAGGTGAGCCCAATGGACTGAGAAGGCAGGGCTCTTTCAGGATGAGGCATGGTGTGCTGTTATGCTGGATGTCAAGGGTGAGAGACCCCCACCTGACCTACCACGGGGAGAAGCAGTCTACCCTCCTTCTGGAGGCTTCCCCCAGCATATGGATGGCTCAGGACATAGCAAATCTCCTATCGTTTTGATTCCCCAACTCCAGTGGCTTTTCTCTTGATCTATCTTAACAGACTCATTCCAGAACCACATTGTCAACCATCACACTCAGACACACACTCTTTAGTTACCACAGATACCACAGCTGGTATCTAGGGCCTCTCTTTGTTTGCCTATACCATTTTTCCTTGAAATATAGAACCTGTTCAATCTCCACATCTGTCTACAACTCAGCCCTCCTAGTTATTTAACCTCTCTAATCTTTAATCCCTTCACGTGAAAAAAGGAAATACTATTTAGAGCCCACCATGCAGACATTTTGTGAGGATTATATGCATTAACAAAAGTAGGTGAGGTTAAGACTTCCTGCAATGCCTTGGCTTCATTTGGGGTGAGCACCCAACAAGTGGTGGCCCTGGTCGCAGGGATGGTGACTGTGTGTAAAAGTTGAGACACAGGGAACTTCTCTCTCTCTTTCCATACCCTCTGTACACACACTTTGTAACTGTCCTATCATTGCTGGAGTAGGGAGGAGAGGGTGTCAGAGCCTAGAGTGTGCATGGTGTCAGATTTTCTTAATAAGCAGGTTGCTATACCAAGTTTTTAATTCTCCCCTGGTATTTCCCATCTCATTATTGGGCAAAGTCTTGTCCCTGGGGTAAAACAAGCCATGACTCATCATTTCTCTTTCATCCTCTCCAAGGGCAGACTTGTGTAGGTAATTTAGGTCAGGATCTGCTCTATAAAGCTGGCACCATTGTCTTTCTCTATTCCTGCAAGCATGCCTCAACCTGTCTGCCCCTAGCTTTGGGGCTGGGTAGTGGCACAGGAGGATTTCCCCTTGAACTTCATAACTAAGCAGCATGGTTGCATCCACCTTTCAGCAGACAGACCTATGCTGAGATCTCATCCATAAATAAATGGGTACTTTTACCCCAATGTGAAATCATTCCTGTGTGTCTAGCTCCCTGGTAGGTCAGTGAGAGAATGGGCCTCGTCTAAGGTAGAATACTGATTGACCATTTTTCTGTGTGTGTGATACTGCCCAAACCTGAATCTTACCTCTCTATAACTCCTATCACCTCCACCTTTATCCCTTCTACCATTACTATCCCAGTGAAACCATACCTTATTCCGCCCAAGGAAATGAAGCCCCTTGATTTGTATTTTAAATCATTCTGGTGACAGTATGGAATTAAGTAGGGAAGCAAAAGTCCAAATGATAAATGATAATAGTGTGGGGACTGAGAGGAGAAAACCAAATTAAGAGATAGTAGGGGATGAAATGGAGAATGGAGAGGACATGAGGAAGGGCTACATGAGAGAGAGGGTTATAGGTTTTGGGGATAGATGGCAGTAGTATTTGTCAAACCCAGGAAGTGATCACATTTTGGAAAGAAATAACAAGCCACTGAAGAGTACTAGACAGTAATGATTCCAGTCTGTAGATCAAGTGTAGGTCAAAATATTGAAATAAGTGCCTCTCTGCAACACCATAATGCCCCAGGCAACAGGTACCTTCTTAACCATGCTAAATGTGCATGTTTTACAACTTGTACATTCCCTTGTTTGCATTAAAAATTCCCAGTCCAATACATCATTCCTAGTGATGGTTATTATTATGATAAACTAAATCACATTCATATGTTAGTAACCAGTAATAACCAGTATTAGTTTTCATCTCCCAGCAGCGTTTTAGACACATAGGTTCAACTAAGAAAATTGAATTCCAGTGATAGAAATATTGGTTTTCACCTATTAAGGCAGTGTGAAAATTTTGAAATGCTCATCCCTTAATGTGTGTGTGTGTGTGTGTTTATATATGTGTGTGCATGTATATGTGTAAATATATAATCTTTTTGTAATATCCCACCATAGTACCTTGAAGGTGTCACCCACATTTTTAATTGTAGGGAAGACCATGTTGCACCTTCTCATATGCATCATTGCCTTTGTGCTCACTGAGTTGGGAAGCAAATCTGTTCCTTCTCCATCTTTCTCTTCCTATTTATTTATTTATGGTAGATTGATTCTGAATAATGGTTACACTGATAATATACTTCTAATTAAACATTCAGTGTTCTCTATTTTCTTGGTAAATATCATACTTTGGAGGTAACTTAAATGTAGTATGTAACCTGATGAAATAAGTCTGATAAATTTGTGTTTTCCTTTAATTTATTAAGCAGCTGTTGATTTCTTGGTTTGTCAATATCATCATTTATTAAGTTGAAGTTATTGTTCATTGGTCAACTATGACTTTCCAAATTAAAGCATTTAAAAAAATATTAACAATAGGTATGCTCACATACACATTCTTGAGCTTCCTTTTTTTAGCATTGTATTGAAGCAGAATTCATCTTTAGTCTTGTGAACCAGAAACATTTATTCAATGTGTTCTCTGAACTCATAGATTAACTTACTCAATATTAACAATTTCCACTTGTAATGGATGTTTCATGTTATGGCCCTAGCACATGTTACTAATGTTGTGTGTTAGGGACCCAGGACTGGTTTTAGCCTCCTGTGGATGTGTGGCAGGCAGCCTCCTACTTCTTATCATTTGCCAAATTTGCACAGACCTCACCAGCCAAAAAAATATTCCTCGAGGCTGATAGTCATGTTTCCTGAAGTTGTCAGAGATTCATAGATGTGGGGAACTCCCTGAGATGATTGTTTTGAAGCTTCCACTCAGTGCTGGAATTCTTTCTACATTTCCCCCACAGATCTTATTATAAGAAAGCTCTTATGTGTACTGGATCTGAATTCATTATCTATAGCTTCTATGCAGTGGTGATGTTTGTACCTTCTAGAACATGCTCCCTTCTGATATTTAAATGATTATTTTACTGCCATATAATTCCACCATTGGAACTCTGTTTCTTGGAATTTCTTTCCCTTAAGTCCTCTTTCAAGAAGAAAACAGATGTGTGAGACTCATTGGATCATCTTTCCATTAAAAGTATAATGCCTCAGGAAATTAAGAATAGTTTTCTGGAAAGAGGTAGCTTTCCTAATTCTGGACAACTGTAACATAGAAAGAAAGGAGGATATGACAATGTTATATAAGAATTTACTAATCACTACTGTTCCCATATCACAGTAATAAAATGTCAACATATGGAGAGTAGGGGCACTATAACTATCTAAAATGTGATAGAACATAACATATTTGAGTCCATGAAGCTAGATATGTAAATGATGAAAAAATAAGCTTTAATTGTTTTCTAAGAATAAACTATTATAAATATTTCATCAATATGGAACTAAAAACAAAGATAAAATATGAGTGTTCTGTTATGAAAGGACATACCAGTCTTACCTCAACCCATACCTTGCCAATCAGTTTTCTGCTCATTTTAGTAAGGGTAGGGTGTTATACCAGGGGATGACACCATTATGTGATCCATCACTACTCTCATTTTGCTACTTCTACATCACTATGCTATAAATGTGGTCTATGAGTAATAATGAGAACAAAATGTAAAGTTTGTACAGTTCTGGGTAGAATGAATTTTATAATGGAAACTAATACTTTACTGGTGTTATGAGAATAAAAGAGAACAGTACTTCAGCATCATCACCACCAGCATCACTTGTATCATCACCATTGATTACCACCACCACTGTAGTTCTTTTCTTCTTTACCTCTATCCAACCCTCTTTTGCAATATCTCTTCACACTTACCATTTTTTCTAGAGAAACTCTCCACCATCTCCAGTGCCATCAGGTTTTATGCTTTCCAATTTGTGCCAATATTTTGTCCCTCTTTTACATCCAGATCAAAACCCATCCCTTCCCTGAACTTCTCCTTGATGGTCTTAACACATGGGCTCCCTCTTTCCCCTCAATCTTGTTCATGTCATGTTTATGTCAGGCATAATATACTTCTAAGTATATTATATTCTATTAATTGTGTTAATAACTTATTTCCACCATTGGAGAGTGAGTGCTTCTGTTTCTGGGAACATTGCTGTTGGACTGGGCAATAGAAGCCATAGTCTCTCCTGTGGGGTGTCCCAGGTAGAATTCAAGTGGGATTCAGAGAGGTCTGAGTATGTCTGTTCAAATCGAGGAATCCCTAGGGAGAAAAATCACCATCACCAATGAGGTTAAAAGGAGCCAGGCATAGAAAGATCAACTTTGTAAAAAACACATTTTGTGTGTGAAGGTTGATGGGGCTGGAGCAGGAATGGGATTGCAGATATAGATTTGATTGCAGTCTAATATCTATTCAAGCTTAATGATTAGCACATGTGGGAATGTCAGAGGCATTATGTCAGGGGAGAAGTCTCTGTTGGGGTCCAGAGCTCCTACATGAGTAGATGGTAAAAAGAGTTAGTAGAATCTAAGTTATTTTACTGTGACCAACTTGTACTCATAGATTGGTGAGGCCCATGAACATTATTTTTTTTTTAATTCAAGTAAAGTTAACTCACAATATTATATTAGTTTCAGGTGTACAACATAGTGATTCAATATTTTATAGATAATACTCCATAAAAAGTTATTATAAAATATTGGCTATATTCCATATGCTTTACATTACTTCTTTGTAACTTATTTATTTTGTATCTAGTAGTTTGTATTTCTTAATCCCCTTCACCTAACTTGCCCCTCCTACCATCCCTCTCCCCTCTGGTAACCACTAGTTTGTTCTCTGTATCTGTGAGTCTGTTTCTGTCCTGTCATGTTTGTTTATTTTTTAAATTTCACATGTAAGTGAAAACAAACAGTATTTGTTATTCTCTGTCTGACTTATTTCACTAAGCATAATACTTTCCAGGTTCATCTGTGTTGTCACATAAAACGAAAACACTAATTGAAAAAGATATATGCACCCCAATGTTCACAACAGCATTATTTACAATAGCCAAGATATAGAAGCAACCTAAGTGTCCAACAACAGGTGAATGGATAAAGAAGATGTGGTATGTATATATAAAAAAAAATTATTCAGCTATAAAAAAATGAAATTTTGCTATGAACACTATTATACAACCATTTATACACTAGTGCATACACTAATATGCACTAGAGACTTTAAAAGCATTTGTTTTCAGACATTATCCAGAAAAAAGCCTTCCAAGATCGGATTATTATTTACATTTTACAGACAAAGAAACCATCAAGGCTCAGAGAAGTTAAGAAATGTAACCATGGGCACACAGCTCATAAGTACATGTAGTTATGTCTTGATCTGTAGCCTAAGCATCCTTCCACCCTCACCACTCTGCCCCATTTTGGAAGCATTCAGTGAAGTTTGTTGAATGATTAAAACATTGAAGAGTAAGATGAGAGTCTGAAGTAGGGAACTGGCTACAGTTTATATCTCTATAGGATAAGAACCAACATTGCAGTAACAACATTTTTAATTTTCATGGAATTTTGGTTTTATAAAGTATACAACCTTATCAATGATGGACATATTTTATGAAGAAAACAGCTTTTAAAATACAGATCTGATATTTTAAAATGAGAGTATGGGGCTTCCCTGGTGGCACAGTGGTTGAGAGTCTGCCTGCCGATGCAGGGGCACGGGTTCGTGCCCCGGTCTGCGAAGACCTCACATGCCGCAGAGCAGCTAGGCCCGTGAGCCATGGCCGCTGAGCCTGCATGTCTGGAGCCTGTGCTCCGCAATGGGAGAGGCCACAACAGTGAGAGGCCCGCGTACTGAAAAAAAAAAAATAAAAAAAATAAATGAGAGTATGATCACCCTTATTTATTAACGGTATTAGACCAATCGTCCTGCTATTCCTTTTCCTTTGTAACAGGGAAAAAACTTATTCAAGGCCACATGATTCAAGGTGCATCATGGGGATAATATTCTTATTACTCAATATTTAAAAGCAATAATTTAAGAAGAAGAATTCATGGATTTTCTAATACAGTAAAATTAAATTTTAAAAAATACCCTTAAATGCAGCTGATATAACCCCTTCATGTGCAATTAGCAAACATCAAAGAGAAACTTTAATACTAGCATTATTCTTTATGCCCCAGTGAGTAAGACATTATTTAAATTGATATGACATAAGAGAATATAAATAATTCCTAAGTGTAGATTTAAACTGGAATTTCAGTCAGAGTTTGAAATCAGTATGTATTATCAATTCCCTATTTCCCAGTGTATCATTTATTACCAGCCTGAAGATTTTTATCAGAGATTATATTAGCATTAGGGCAATAATAAACATTATAAATAAATACAGAAATTTCTATTCTGAAAATCCAGTTGAAAAGAAAGTAAATGGATTGGTGTGGTATCAAATTCCATCTTCCCTAGAAGAGCTCAAACACAGTTCCAAGCATAAGTAATCTTCTACTGTAATCTTTTGCAATAAAAATGAAATATCTTAAAACCTGAAAGTATAATTTCATTATGTACTATTCTAGATACACAATCTAGATTCAGAAATAGCGAGGAATTCTGATTCACTTCACACCACTAGTTGGTCAAGGTACGGAGAAGTGGGATCTCCTGAAATCTCAGACTGGTTTTCTGGGTCTGAGGGCTTTCTATGGTTCATCTGAGTGGCAAGAACTGATGATGGTGGCAATGGTGAGCCCTTTCCTCCCAGACAATCTTCTTTCTAGGTGTGTATGAACTTCTTAGTATAAGCTCAGGTTACTGTAATGTACTGGTGGAATTGGGCTTTTTCTAGTCTTAGTCATTTCCTTAGCAGTTTCTGGAAAGCCAAACAGCCTATATGTCTCCAACCCTTTTCCCACTGAAGATATGTTGTAGAGCAGTACAGGGTGAGGCTCCACTGAGTCATATGCATATGGAAAATTAACTCTATTGTGCTATGTTCGGTGCCTGTTTGTTTTAGCTGTAGACATAGTGGTGAGCCATCCATCTGACATTATTTGAGGGTTATCCAGAAAAAAATCCCAAACTCAAATTTCTATGAAGTGCTCTAATGTCCAGAATGTCCACTGCTAATATATCACCTCATTCTTTGTAATGTTTTCCTTTCAAAACCTGGGTCCTAAGGATGAGTCTTGTCAAATGTCCAGAAGTCAACCACTGAGTTCCCCACTACTGTGTCTTCCTCTGTAATCAGATCATATTCCTCAATCTCTATCCTATCCAGTCCTGACTTGTTTCCTCTCTCCATTCAGCTAATTGATGTTGAGGCATCTGTAATGCCTCTGAATGGAACACAATTGAGGGATGATTGACACCAGTCTAACACATTACACCATTGTTCTTCCTTCCTCCTTAAAATATAAATACTCCTGAGAAGATAAACATGCAATTACTTATAGAACAAATAATTCCATGAGGTATGGGGCTATAGACAAAAGGTAACCAATAGACACCTAGCCTGAAAAAGATGGCAGAAGTTTCTCCTGTTTTCATAAATTTTACTGTTTTTGCTATGCTGCCTGATAACTCTAGAACTGTATTTATTTATTTTTTATTTAAAAAAAAATTTCCACCAGCACATATGGTGGAATTCTACTATAGGCTCCAAGACTCCCATTTAACCTCAGAAATGAAGAGAAAGCAATTCAGTAGGTGGTTAAGAATATGTCATAGGCACAAACTCAGCTTAAGGCATTATGAATTTTCTGTGGAGAAAATGCATTTATTCATTCTGTTCTAAGTCAAGATGGCTGAAACCCATTATCTCAAACTTTGAAAAAAAATCCCCTTTGGGATGTGAATAGCCCATGAAATATTTCAGTCAAAAATGAAATTTTTGGAGAGATTGAGGGTCCAGTTGAAACTGATGGAGTTCAGGCTTGTAATCATCAAAGCTTTCTCTGAGCTTTCTATATAGAAAGGGGCATAGAGAGTTAATGGGTGATATTATCCTAATTATTATTGTATAGCATAAGAGGGCCAATCTATTTCTGTAGAATAATAGAGGTAGGATGAGATTCGACAGCATCTGTCACAATACATGCAAATATATAGAGAATTGACAATGAGCCATGATCTCATAAGTGATTCTATTTTCCATCTGAATAATGACAATGCTGCATTTCAAGCTCACATGACAGATACATTCGGAGGCTCTCTGGGGTCGGCACTGGAGGCCCTTTCTAAATGCATTTGCAAGGGTGAATGTATTCAGACTTAGAGTTTTCTAAAGATTTTATATCCCTAGAGAATTTTCTAGGCACTTTTTTTAGTTTAGGTTTTAAAACATTCTTTTTCACAGGCATTTATTAATTAGTTTTCATGTGCTCACTTCTGTGTTAGCAGCTTTAGGAAATGCTCTTTCTTTCTGTTTCTTTCTGCAGAAGGCATGGCTTCCACCCTAAAGGATCTTATAGTCTTATTGGAGAAGACATGGATAAGACTGATCATACAACCCCAGTGCAAAACAGGTATTCAGTGCTCAGCTGTAGTCTCTACAGTAAGTATTGTGTACAGAAGATTATGGACTGAGGGGCTCAGTGAGGAATTCATAGAAGAGGGGAAATTTGAACCCTGCAGTGTGGGATAGGAAGGGCTCGGATACAGAGGTGAGAATAGAGGAGTGAGAGGTCTTGAACAAGCACCACTCAGAAGATGCAGACGGTGCAAAGGCATGTGTGGAGGAGGCATACTAAGAGTCACTGCTGACTGGCAGGACACCTGAGTCTTGCCTGAGTCCTGAGCTGGCAGGACACATGAACCAGCCTATCGCCTACATTCATCAGCTATGCAAGACCCTCCTCTCCTTCCTCTTGCCTCCTCCCTCACTCATATGGGAAGTGATCAGGGTTTTCCTTGTAAGCCAGTGGATTAAGCAGCAACACACTCCTCCCATAAGACTGCAGGCTAACAGAGGGATGAGGCAAGAGACTGGGCAGAAATATCCACATGCCTGGTGTTCCTTCTCTACTCAAATTTCTAGAGGGGAGAGAGATTTGGGACAAAGGGATGCTTGGTAGTATCTAATAACACCTGATGTTATATATTGAATCAACCACAGGCTTATATCCCTTTCCCAGGCTGGTGAAATGTTAATTAAATATTAATTCAACCCTTCTCTTTCCTGATCCCATTAGGTCACAAATATTTGCTCAGCTAACCTCTCTTCTACTATGTACTATCCTCTGTCTCTTCTGCCTGAAGAGATTTCAAGCAGGTTTCTACAGCACCTCCCACTCTCCAAAACATCCATTCCTTGCTCTCCTTAAATAAACAGGTCTTTTTGTTTGGTTTGATTTTTAGTTTTTATAATAATAGCAGTAATAAAAATAGTTCTTGTTTTGCAGATCTGCCACTTGCTGAGCACTAAGATAAGCATATCAGATGCATTAGCTCATTTAATCCTGTACAAAACCTATGGGAGGATGCTGTTATACCTGTTCAGAGAAGGTGAATGCCTCTCCTAAATTTAAATAGATACTGAGTGCTGGATCGCAGACCCATGAACTGCTAAATGGGGGCTCTTTCTAGCACATTGCACTTCCACAGGGGAGACAAATTGGATAAGTTTTAACAGTTCACGGGGCTCCCCAGATGATCAAAGCAGTTAGCTAGTCCTTATAATCAGTATGTGGGGTGAAATACATTTACTCATTTTTGATAGAATTTGAAGAACTGCACACAGCCCAGAACGTGGGTTATCTCTGTGTGAAGTTATGGCAAAGTGTGACTGAGATTTACTCCCTAGTTATATCTTATTCATTAGAGATTCCTGGTCCTTCAATTTGGTCTAGGAAAATCAGGCTTAGTTCAGATGAATGGATGATACAGCCATTCCTCTATGTCTGTGGTATAAGTGATATGGACTAAAATTTAAACCAACTTCAATTAAAATTGTTGGGGATTAAGGGAGATGGAGGGGAGGCCCAGCTTGGGGAAGGGGTAGAGAGTTTTGTGGGACTTTCGGGGGAAAATGATAAGAGAGCCACATCTCTCGCTGGAACCCTATGTACATAGGAGAGCAGATCAAGCCTTGTAGATTTTACTGGGAGGCTGAACTGGCATCTGGATTGCCACTAGTTCTGGAAGTCTGCCGTCTGTTTATTTTCTAACAGAACCTGCCTCTCTCTTTTCTCAGGGTGAACCCCGGATTATCTAATCTAGCCTCAGAGAAACCTTCTTGGGTCCTGCCATTGGCTGACCCACTGGGAAAGGGAGGAAGTTTCATATCGGGCCCAGAGAAGCCATGCCTTGAATCTAAACTACCCATTGGCAACCTTACATTGCAGCTTTCATTTCTCCAAAAAATATTATTCATTCTGGCCCCAAACTCACTTCTTTCTTTCCTGACCCATTTCTCTTGGCCTGAAGCATATTCACCAGCTTGTTTTTTATTTTTAAGACATATGGGAATCTTAAATCAGTGTTCCAAAATTATACACTCACTTCAGATCTTCTATAGTCTGTTAATAGATGTTACATAAGAAGAAGGCTTTGTGAGTAAACATGTTTGGGAAATGCTGAATTAACCCAAGTTAAAACATGAAGGAGGGGATCAACAACAACCTCAATGTAGTCTTTACCTCTGAAGAGGGAGGAGGAGAATGGTTTGAGAATTCAATTGTATCTAGAACTTCTTTTTTCAAATGTTAAGCAACAAGACAAAATGTTAATCTGTATTTAATTTGAGTGGTGGGCATATGGATGTTTGTTTTATCATCATATATGTTTGAAACATTTCATAATTAAAAATAGTTAAACCTGTTTGAGTTTATTTCCTTTTCTACAGGACTTTTAATTATTGCATTGGTTTGAATTTTGAATCTTTAGTAGGGAGCTATAGTACTTGGTATTTACCAATGATTTGACCTAGAAAGCTTTTAGGAGGGAGCATATATTGCAACTCTGGTCTCTGGGGAACATTTTGGGAAGTGCCAACTTAAGAGACACCAGTCTTTCTCTTCTATTATCCTGATGCTTTTTCTTAGTGTCACTGTTGGCCCCAAGGCCCCACAGATGGGAACTATCATCACAGAAGACTTTGTACTACCTCTTAGTTAGACTCCTACCAGGGTTAGCACATGCTATTCAGTATTTCCTGTTTCAGAAGGTTTATCTCTCTCTCTCTCTGTTCCACTCAGAACATGATTACTTTTTGAGCATCCTTAGTTTGGGCTTTATTTTTGGAGCTCAGATTATTGGCATGTCCAAAATTCAATGAATAATCTATCCCTCCCCAACTTTTCCCTTCTCTCCTGATACTCTTAGAATCCCTGCTTAGACTGAAGACCTTCACACCCATTTCCCTTCCTTCCAGGGGAAGATGTTTTATAATCTCTAAATGTTTTAAGTGTATAGAATCTATAATAAACTCAATCTTCCAAAATGGAAGTAGAGAATTATATTCTTACAGAGAAAGTTTCTTTCTGTTTTCTGCTCTACATTAAAATTATATTAGTCATCAACAAATGAGTTTGAAAGGCATGGTTTGGCTTCCTCAAGAAAAAATAATTTTGCATATTAGGTAACTGAGAAAAGTTAAATGTTCTGATATATAGTGTAGAAAATAAATGAAGTGACTACAAATGCCACACAAGATTAAGATAACAGTCCAGTTATAGGGAAGAGGTACAATATACTGGGGATACCATGAGATTAGGGAGCAGGGTCTTGGAATGTAGACTAGACTCTGCTATAACTTGTTGTGTAATTTTGATAATTCATTTTATTTCTTTGTGCTTGAGTTTACTGTTTAAAGAAGTTATCATAAAATGTACCCTGCATACTCCATACTGTTGATCAAATGAGAGAAAATGTTAAAATAGTTTGAAAGGTCTGAAATGCTGTTGAATAAAAATAGGACAGATGTTTACCATTAATATTTCTTCAGGCTTTCAAATTGAATAGCTGACCAAAGTCAGTGGACTGAATATCTCCATAATAAAAGGCAGGGTAATAAAACTTTGGTAAAAGGCCTTTGCTTGGTCCACAATTTACTGGGATAAGACATAGTTGAGAGGCCAATAACAGAGGGAGAGTCAATGTACTCTTTAGTAGAGAACTTGCGAGGTCAGGTCTTGAACCATGTGTGAAATATGGATTCGAAGTTAAGATCCTGTTCAAATCAGTTACTAAGTTAATTTAATCCTGCTTTTCTGCATCTCTAAAAGTACCTAGGAGAGTCTGGCAAAAATGAGCCTTGTCTCTACCATTGGATGCCTAGTCACGGGTGAATGGAGTAAGCTTTTGTGTTAGAATCTATGAAAGCATGTTGAGGATGAGATGCAGTGAGGTGAAGGTGCTTCCCCATACTCTCTCCCTCCATTGCATTTGATACCATACATTAGTGAGCTCTGGCTGCAAATTACCAACATAGTAGCTATATTCCATCTACAAATATAGACAATAAAGGCATTTGTATCTTGACAGTGTGCAAAATAAAATATTAAGAAGAATGAAGACTAAAGGAGAGAAGGAAGGTAAGAAAATCGAGAGATTACAGGAAAAAGAAAAAGGTGGAACAAATCCTATAGAAATTTATGCTAAAGGTGAGCTTTTAGGAATAATCATGACAAATGGATCACGAACAAACAGAGATGAGGGACATGTGCATTGGCAACTCCACATGGAGTAAGGAGTCAGTTTTGGGATCTTCCATGATTTTGGAATTCTACTTTAGAGGACCTGTTGCTGTAGGCATGGCATGGCACCAAACACAATGGGGAGCCCTAGAACTTGGGACATTGTGGACTATATCATTTATCGTGTCAGGTCTCCAAAAACTATTTAATATTGTTTTGTCTTTCTCAATTTCTATTCTCACTGTATGCCTACAATTACCAAGGAACCCCAGTACTGTCTCCCACGATAAGGAATTAATCTTGGTGGTCTAAACTGATTTGGGGCTTATTTCAGATGAAGCCATATGATTAATTTATTCAATTTGTAGGTCTTCAAGCCGAGCATCACATGCAAGGCTTTTTTTTTTTTAATTTATTTTTATTGTTTTTGCAAGGCTTTTTATATCCCAATCTCACCCCAATTTTACCTTCCATTTTCCCACCCAGAAAGTTTATGTCTCGCCCAGACTGTGGTCCTCTGTGTCCACAGTACAAGTCCTTAGTCCTTCATTAAACCAAGTTCAGTAATATCTCTATCAGCAGCAGTACTTTAACTTTGTAGGGTTGATGCATGTATTTTTAAAGGTAATAGAAATGTTTGTTCTTGACAATCTTATAATTCAAAAGCTTTTCTATACAGACTGCATTCCTTCAAATCATTCTGAATCAGTGAGGTTTCACAGTATTACCTTGAGTGCCTGTTCTGCCAGGATCCTCACCAATATTTAAATCCATTTAGGGAAACAATTCAGAATCTTTTGAGTGTGAAAAATATAATAAATATAAAAACATTCTATTCTTTCTATAGTTTACCTTATGGTCTATATGTTAATCACCCCAAAATGTCCACAAGCATATAGGAAAACAAGTACTTATTTAAAATCAAAGCTTCTTGAATTCCAGATGGTTCAAAGTATATCTTTATCTTGAGCAAGTCCCCTAATTCTGCAGGAACAAATGGTGGAATGTTATTAAAATGTTAATTAGTTAAATTTAGTCCCCAAAGTATAAAGAAAACAAAATTGCACCTACATGATTTTATTTTTACTAATGGGGGAAAGAAATTCTGATATATAAAGAAATGAGGTTATTTTAGAGGAAGAAGAAATGCATGATGTGAGTTTTAGATTAAAATATCCAGGACTGTAAAGCAAGTCTGAGCAAAATTATTGGGGTATGTTTCCAACCTATTATATGATGCTATTTTCAAAATAAGCTGTTTTTATTTATATCATGAGTTCTTTCTTTATTCAAATGGTAATTGGAGAAATAGAGATGCCAGCCAATGACAGAACTATTGGATTTACACAATTCAATTTTTTTTCCTATTGTTTAAGCTACTGGAATTGGAAAGACCTTAAGAGGTTCTTGGAATCTTCAGATCATTCCTGAAGCTCTGCCTGTATGAGGAAAACATCTCTGTCTGATACTTTCCAAAGAAAAGGCAGAACAATCTTCCTAATTTAATCTGGGCATTAATCTTGAGATTGTGTAACTTCAAGGTAGTAAATTAAAAAAAAGACAAATATCAAGATACAACAAAATGTGTTAATGACAGTCTTGAGGGTACATCAGTTTGTTGAGAACTCAAATTTTCTTCTAGTCATTCTAATGCTATTAATTTTCATTTATATTTATAATTGGTTTAACTATTTCATTTTAACCGTATGTTTGTACCTGGATTAGTTAAAAGACAAATATAGTAAACTATTTACCAGGTTAAATCATATAGTTAAAAAAACAAACAAAACTTTAGTAAGGGGGAGCCAGAAGTGTTCCTGAGCAGATGTTTGATATTATTGGACTTTAGGAAGACTAATATGGATAATCTACTTAATGCATGGATTGCCTGTATTAACTAGCCCATAGTGGCAGTAGCAATGGGGCTTTCAGAGCTATTGATTTTGATCAGCGTATAACTTCTAGTGCTACTCAAGTTATCCTACAATACACAGTGCTGACTGTACTTCCATATAGAATGATCGTCTTGGACAGTTGAGTACCTTCCTGTGTAACCAACACCGAGTCCAACCCATGAATGACAACCAAAGAGAGACAAATGCAGATAAAGACCCCAAACCAGTGGGTCTCATTGGCAGAGTTCATACTACTTCTACCTTAAAGTGATTGGTCACAACTTAGCTTCAGCTGACTAGGGGGGCAGCAGTTGGTGAGACTTAAGGATGGGTCACCCATTAGAGATGGCTCTCAAAGTATAGGTATAAATATTCATTTCATTGTTATGACTTTTATGAACACCAGAATGAAATGCATTCAACTCTATATTCTTGGGCATTAGATAAGGGAAGGTTGATGCAATACAATGTTCTTTTTATCCTTTATATTATGTTCAAAATTATTAAGCTGCACTTAGGACATATTTGAAAAAAAATACTGGGATTTGAACATCACATAGAAAAACTAGTCTCTCATCTACAAGGTGTTGGGCTTTGGGAAAGAGAGAAGAGGAAGAGGGAAGAAAATAGTTTTTACATATTTCTTTTTCCCCCTATATAGTCTATGAATAAAAATAATTAAAATATATTCCCGAAGATTTTAGTAATTGAAATACATCCCTGGATATCTGTGAGCAATGGTTTCTGAAATCCATGTATAGAAGAAAGATCAGTTTATTATCTGCTGAACAATAGGTTGACTTGAATCATTTTTATTAGTTATTTAGAGGGCCTAAGAAAAGGCTACCGTCCCTGACAGAACAAGCTGACAGGTCTCTCTCTGCTAAGAGGGATGATAAGTGGTCAAACATAGCCCTGCAAAATGTGAGTTAACCAAGGAAACAGAAATAAGGGCTGGATTTATCAGAGAGACAGTAAGTCTTGTAAAGGTAG